>NW_011184407.1:0-3354 GCF_000146605.3 Meleagris gallopavo
CCGCAGAGATCTTTCCTCACTCTGTTTCACCTCAGAGGCTGAACAGGGACTCTTCACAGAAGAGGGTCCTGATGACATCACATCCTCTCCTATAAATTACGCTGCCTCCAAAGTTCACTGAGAAACATCAGCCACGCTCCGCTGCACCGCCTCGAGGACGATGGCCGGGTCTCCTGCACTGCTCCTCCTGCTCAGCCTGGGGCTCTGTGAGTATGGAAGAGGGAAGGATGCAATTCTGGGCTGCTCGGTGACTGAGCAGGGAAGCGGGAGTGGTGGTATTGCAGCATGATACGCAGCAGGAACAGAGCCTGTTCAGACAGGTGTTGCTGGAGGGGATGGGAAAGGGAAGAGAGGGGGCATGTAGCAGTTGTTAGTGTTGAATCCCCTGGTAGACAAGCTGGGAAATGGCAGCAGCCCCGAGAGGCAGCTGAAGGGCTGCTCTGAAGGGCAGCATCCATCTCGAGAGCCCGGCGCCCTCAATGCTGACTTCCCGGCGACTCCAGCACAGCACCCAAGCGTGCTGGACGCCGAGGCCCTCCCTCCGCATTCACCCTCACAGCTCGGCTGCCTGCCTGCTATGCACCGCACTGGCGAGGAAGAGCTTTGCCCAAAGGCCCCAGGAGCTCTTCCTGAGCAGCACCTGAGGGGACATGGCTGACTTCTGCCCACAGGCTGCACCGGCACCCAGGGACAGAGGGATGCATTCGTGGTCAGGTTCCCCAACAGGAGAATCATACAGCCCCAGGAGGGACAGCGGCTGGAGTTGGACTGCTGGAGAAACAAAACCTCCTGGAAAGTATCCTGGATCCGCCTGGATAAGGATGGGAACCTTCACTTCATTCTCTCCGTTACCCATTCTCATTCCAGCACAATGCAGGAGGGTGAGAAAACAGCTACAAACTTTGAGGCATCATGGAGACGAAACTCCTATCGACTGGTGGTGAAATCCTTCAGGGCACAGGACCACGGGATCTATTTCTGCGTCAGCTACATCAACCCAGGGCTGCACTTCAGCTCTGGACAACCCGCCTTCTTCCCAGGTCAGCAACAGCTTCACCCACCTCGCTTACACCCAGCAACCCTGCCCGTGCCTTCTCAATACGGTGCTTCACCCACACTCCCCATGGCCCTGCTTCTTTGCCCAGCTGTCTCATCACACAGGCACTGCTCCTCCTCATAGAGGCTCCCTGCCCACCAGCTCCGCTTGCAGTACCAGCCCTGCCCAAACACACAGGATGTCGCACAGCCCCAAGACACCTCCCCATCCCATCAGCAATTTTGAGGCACGAGAGTTACAAAGTCCACAGCCGCCAACTCCTTGCTCACCTCACATTAATCCTCAATGTCTTGATACCCTCCGTATGTTCACAGCACCTCAAAAGTAACCTCACAGGTGAGGTGGATGTTGGACAGTAGAAAAGAAAATGTTCCCACATCACCAAAAACATTGTTCCTAACAGGGACAACTGAGTGTGCTGCTAATGAATTAGGAACTCTAAGCCTTTAATTTCCATGGTTGGGTGTTGTTCCAGTGTATAACTTTTCAAAATGGGACCTATAAATGCCCGTGTTGCCCCTGTTCTTGGAGAGGTAGGACAAAGTGGCTTTATTTTAATGTGCTGCATTCATCCATTTCTCCTTCCAGTCACAGCAACAAAAGCAGCACCCACCACACCCACTGCTGCCAACCATAGCAGCCAGGACACCATGAAGGACAACTCGCAACAAGGCCCGCATGCAGGTAACCCAGCAGTGGGGAGGCAGGATCTCTGTCAGCAGTGCTGCATTGGTTGTAAGAGGCCAAACTAAAATCTATGCTGACTGCAGGCATTTCAGGATATAAGGAGATGTCAGCAGCTAGGCCTTCCCTCTTTTCTCTCACCATTCTTCCTGCAGGAACAAGCAATGACAACACACCAAGATTCTACTGTACAATGACCATGTGGGTTAACCTGTCTTGCGCCTGCCTCCTGCTCCTCACTGTCATAACCATTGCCTTTCCTCTTTCCTCTCTCTGTTTTGTTTCTGCAGGAACAAGCAATGAGAAGACACTGAATTCCATCTGTGATGTTTTCCTCTGGGTTCGAGTGGCTGGCACCGGCCTCCTGCTCCTCACTGCCATAACCATCACCACCACGCACTGCCAAAGTAAGTTGCACCCTGACACCCTGCACAGGTTCCTGCAGCCTCACACCACTGAGCACAGCCCGCTCCTCCAGGGGAATGGGCTCTCTGCCTCTTGCTCTCATGCAGCCATTGCGTATCCAGGACACAGGGAATGCTGAAGGAGTTGTTTTAAAATTCTTTTCCATATTTTCCTTATCACTAGATTTAGATTCAGAAATATTTATCACATTCTACACTTGACAACAAATTATAATCAGGCATTATTACAATTATCTACAGAAATTACAAACAGACAAGAAATCACAAACTGCATTGACCCCGCCATCCTAATATCATCATTTTGTGGTTGAAATTGCCAGCATTCAAAACATTACTCAAACATTTATTTAGGCCCTTTCATGCTGATCAAGATTACCATTGAAGATCCATTAGCTGCATTAATATCTGTAGCAAGCAGCACAAATGCTGAAGAAGAGATTGTTACACAACATCTGCATTTGCTGCTAAATTTCAGGCTCAACTTTGTAATCCACGGATCCCAGCAGCAACACACACAGCTGCCCCGATGCAGCGCGGGCATTTGGCTGCTCCTCCTGTGCTGCCCACCAGCACTGCACACCTCCCGCGCCCTGACCTGTGCTCCTGCCCCACACTGCTGGCACACACCCAGACCGCGGGGACACTGCTGACCCTAAGAAGCCGGGCAGCTCCGTGCCGCTGGGGAAAAGGCACCGCTGTGCTGGACAGCTGAGCCTTCCATGAGATGACCAATAAACCAGTCCTTTCAATACTCAGCTCTGATGTCCCAGTCTCATTCTATTTTCTGATATCTTCCCCACTGTAATTTTATCTCTTCCTGCAAGTTGTTTGTTTTAAATGACAATTTCCACGAGGGCAGGGAGACTCAACATGCTACATCCCACTCCTCTAATGTTTCAAAGGAAAAAAAGCACCCATTGAAAGGACACTCCAAACTATGTTGAGATAACTTTGTTTCAGACCAATGTCCATGGGCGTAGGAATTCTCTCCTAGCAATTTCTCTATCTGAAATCTCCTCGTTAAGCGTGAACACAGGTAGATGACATCAGTTGCCCTTCCTTTGTCCACCAATGCCATCACTCCATCATAAAAGGCCGCTAGATTGGTCAGGCACAATCTGCCCTTGGTGAATACACGCTGGCTGTTTCAGATCACCTCCTCATTTTGTCATGTGCCTTCCAGGAGGA
>NW_011184408.1:0-3456 GCF_000146605.3 Meleagris gallopavo
CTCCGCTGCACCGCCTCGAGGACGATGGCCGGGTCTCCTGCACTGCTCCTCCTGCTCAGCCTGGGGCTCTGTGAGTATGGAAGAGGGAAGGATGCAATTCTGGGCTGCTCGGTGACTGAGCAGGGAAGCGGGAGTGGTGGTATTGCAGCATGATACGCAGCAGGAACAGAGCCTGTTCAGACAGGTGTTGCTGGAGGGGATGGGAAAGGGAAGAGAGGGGGCATGTAGCAGTTGTTAGTGTTGAATCCCCTGGTAGACAAGCTGGGAAATGGCAGCAGCCCCGAGAGGCAGCTGAAGGGCTGCTCTGAAGGGCAGCATCCATCTCGAGAGCCCGGCGCCCTCAATGCTGACTTCCCGGCGACTCCAGCACAGCACCCAAGCGTGCTGGACGCCGAGGCCCTCCCTCCGCATTCACCCTCACAGCTCGGCTGCCTGCCTGCTATGCACCGCACTGGCGAGGAAGAGCTTTGCCCAAAGGCCCCAGGAGCTCTTCCTGAGCAGCACCTGAGGGGACATGGCTGACTTCTGCCCACAGGCTGCACCGGCACCCAGGGACAGAGGGATGCATTCGTGGTCAGGTTCCCCAACAGGAGAATCATACAGCCCCAGGAGGGACAGCGGCTGGAGTTGGACTGCTGGAGAAACAAAACCTCCTGGAAAGTATCCTGGATCCGCCTGGATAAGGATGGGAACCTTCACTTCATTCTCTCCGTTACCCATTCTCATTCCAGCACAATGCAGGAGGGTGAGAAAACAGCTACAAACTTTGAGGCATCATGGAGACGAAACTCCTATCGACTGGTGGTGAAATCCTTCAGGGCACAGGACCACGGGATCTATTTCTGCGTCAGCTACATCAACCCAGGGCTGCACTTCAGCTCTGGACAACCCGCCTTCTTCCCAGGTCAGCAACAGCTTCACCCACCTCGCTTACACCCAGCAACCCTGCCCGTGCCTTCTCAATACGGTGCTTCACCCACACTCCCCATGGCCCTGCTTCTTTGCCCAGCTGTCTCATCACACAGGCACTGCTCCTCCTCATAGAGGCTCCCTGCCCACCAGCTCCGCTTGCAGTACCAGCCCTGCCCAAACACACAGGATGTCGCACAGCCCCAAGACACCTCCCCATCCCATCAGCAATTTTGAGGCACGAGAGTTACAAAGTCCACAGCCGCCAACTCCTTGCTCACCTCACATTAATCCTCAATGTCTTGATACCCTCCGTATGTTCACAGCACCTCAAAAGTAACCTCACAGGTGAGGTGGATGTTGGACAGTAGAAAAGAAAATGTTCCCACATCACCAAAAACATTGTTCCTAACAGGGACAACTGAGTGTGCTGCTAATGAATTAGGAACTCTAAGCCTTTAATTTCCATGGTTGGGTGTTGTTCCAGTGTATAACTTTTCAAAATGGGACCTATAAATGCCCGTGTTGCCCCTGTTCTTGGAGAGGTAGGACAAAGTGGCTTTATTTTAATGTGCTGCATTCATCCATTTCTCCTTCCAGTCACAGCAACAAAAGCAGCACCCACCACACCCACTGCTGCCAACCATAGCAGCCAGGACACCATGAAGGACAACTCGCAACAAGGCCCGCATGCAGGTAACCCAGCAGTGGGGAGGCAGGATCTCTGTCAGCAGTGCTGCATTGGTTGTAAGAGGCCAAACTAAAATCTATGCTGACTGCAGGCATTTCAGGATATAAGGAGATGTCAGCAGCTAGGCCTTCCCTCTTTTCTCTCACCATTCTTCCTGCAGGAACAAGCAATGACAACACACCAAGATTCTACTGTACAATGACCATGTGGGTTAACCTGTCTTGCGCCTGCCTCCTGCTCCTCACTGTCATAACCATTGCCTTTCCTCTTTCCTCTCTCTGTTTTGTTTCTGCAGGAACAAGCAATGAGAAGACACTGAATTCCATCTGTGATGTTTTCCTCTGGGTTCGAGTGGCTGGCACCGGCCTCCTGCTCCTCACTGCCATAACCATCACCACCACGCACTGCCAAAGTAAGTTGCACCCTGACACCCTGCACAGGTTCCTGCAGCCTCACACCACTGAGCACAGCCCGCTCCTCCAGGGGAATGGGCTCTCTGCCTCTTGCTCTCATGCAGCCATTGCGTATCCAGGACACAGGGAATGCTGAAGGAGTTGTTTTAAAATTCTTTTCCATATTTTCCTTATCACTAGATTTAGATTCAGAAATATTTATCACATTCTACACTTGACAACAAATTATAATCAGGCATTATTACAATTATCTACAGAAATTACAAACAGACAAGAAATCACAAACTGCATTGACCCCGCCATCCTAATATCATCATTTTGTGGTTGAAATTGCCAGCATTCAAAACATTACTCAAACATTTATTTAGGCCCTTTCATGCTGATCAAGATTACCATTGAAGATCCATTAGCTGCATTAATATCTGTAGCAAGCAGCACAAATGCTGAAGAAGAGATTGTTACACAACATCTGCATTTGCTGCTAAATTTCAGGCTCAACTTTGTAATCCACGGATCCCAGCAGCAACACACACAGCTGCCCCGATGCAGCGCGGGCATTTGGCTGCTCCTCCTGTGCTGCCCACCAGCACTGCACACCTCCCGCGCCCTGACCTGTGCTCCTGCCCCACACTGCTGGCACACACCCAGACCGCGGGGACACTGCTGACCCTAAGAAGCCGGGCAGCTCCGTGCCGCTGGGGAAAAGGCACCGCTGTGCTGGACAGCTGAGCCTTCCATGAGATGACCAATAAACCAGTCCTTTCAATACTCAGCTCTGATGTCCCAGTCTCATTCTATTTTCTGATATCTTCCCCACTGTAATTTTATCTCTTCCTGCAAGTTGTTTGTTTTAAATGACAATTTCCACGAGGGCAGGGAGACTCAACATGCTACATCCCACTCCTCTAATGTTTCAAAGGAAAAAAAGCACCCATTGAAAGGACACTCCAAACTATGTTGAGATAACTTTGTTTCAGACCAATGTCCATGGGCGTAGGAATTCTCTCCTAGCAATTTCTCTATCTGAAATCTCCTCGTTAAGCGTGAACACAGGTAGATGACATCAGTTGCCCTTCCTTTGTCCACCAATGCCATCACTCCATCATAAAAGGCCGCTAGATTGGTCAGGCACAATCTGCCCTTGGTGAATACACGCTGGCTGTTTCAGATCACCTCCTCATTTTGCATGTGCCTTCCAGGAGGATCTGCTCCACGACCTTCCCAGGCACGGTGTAAAAGCTCACTGCTCTGTAGTTCCCCAGGTCTTCTCTTCCCCACTCTTAAAAATGGGAATGATGTTTCCTTCTCTCCAGTCACCGGCAACTTCACCTGACAGCCATGGCTTTTTAACTATGATGGAGAGAATCTTGGCAACCACCTCAGACATCTCCTTCATGACATGAGGTGCATGGCCTCATGAACCATAGACTGATACTCACTGAG
>NW_011184409.1:0-706 GCF_000146605.3 Meleagris gallopavo
GAGCCCTACAAAAGCACATATATTCAGCAGAGTTGAATGGATGAGAGATTGAGAAAGTTAACAAAAACACATTTTCTTCCTTTAAGAAATATTTCCTACTGACAGATTTTGGATTGCATGCTCTTTGAAATACTGAAGCTATCACAGCATGTTCCCAGAGAAAAAATACTAAAAGCTAGTAGCAGTAAGTGCAAAATATGTGACACACACACAGACAAATACACCTCTCTAAATGTGCACATACATAAACACGCCCACCAGATGCCATACAAAAACACACCTACAAAAAAACCGAAACACGTATCAATGAAAATAGTTGAACAAGTAATTTAACTTTTGGGAAAAGTCCAAAGGAAAATGTTCTTGCTCATGTTCAAGAATGAGCGCTTAGCAAGCCAGCCTCATCCTAAGCACACCTTTAAAACCCTGCTCTACCACAGGAGTGCCTGGGGGAACACATTACAGCAACCTGCATGGGCACTTGGGCAGGGGAAGGGGAGGTGGAAGAAGAAAGCCTTTGAAGAGGAATATGGGGGCTAACCTTTGTGCTCCAGTCAATAACTGTTCTGCTATATGGTCTCACAACCAAACTCAAGTTTCATTTTGAGTTAGCTTAAGTTAATTTTAAAAATAAGAAATTAGGAGATGAATAGTAGACATTAAGTAGATTTCTAAGAGTTAGAAAGGCTTTGAAAGGCTGGATATA
>NW_011184410.1:0-738 GCF_000146605.3 Meleagris gallopavo
ATTAAGTAGATTTCTAAGAGTTAGAAAGGCTTTGAAAGGCTGGATATAAGTCACAAAGTTGAGATTAATGTCCTGATATTACCGCATGCAACCTCAAGCAGTGAGGATGCTGCATCATGATTCTGGCTTGGGTTACTCAGGCTTCAAGCAGAAGGGATTACTTTTAAAGATACTTCTATTTCTTACTATGGAATTAACATCTTTCATCTTGTCACAGACTTAGGGCTGATACATCAGATTGCAACTGGACACTTCTGATTATATGATTCTTACAGAATTATTTATATGAAGTGACACAATAGTCAAGAAGTGTTACATCTAGTCACACCTAAAGAAGAAAAAGTAGCCTCTACCTAGTTCACAAAAAACAGGACATGTTGGATGAACAAGCAGCTTTTCACTTTCACTCCCAAAACATACACATGCAAAACAAACAGGAAAATGATTCAGAGACTTCAAAAACAGAATCAGTGCAGATTTGCTACCCAGCAGTCTTGAATGAAATAAGTAAATTTCTGAAAAAGCTGAGATAACTGTAAACTTCAAGGTGTTCTACATCAATTTAAAGCAAAGTTTCATCTATCCGAATCTACAGATAAAAAAAGAGGGAAGTCCTGAGGGCAGAATTCCACACCAAGTACGCAGTGGCCCCGGAAATTAAGCCATGTTTTTTTGTGTTAGAATGTAAGAGATAGAGGTGAGGCTTCAAAGAGTTAAAAATGAAAATATTAAGCCCGA
>NW_011184411.1:0-844 GCF_000146605.3 Meleagris gallopavo
TCCTCCCTGGATTTTTCCCCATCCCTGTCATCTCCCATGCAGTTTGTATATATTGTGTGATTTGGCAAATAAAATTAAACAGCACCTTTACTGCTAATGATGTGAAATGTAGGCTTTTACCTGGGTCTACTGCTATTTAATGACCTAAATACTGTCCACACTTTTGATAGCTGGCTTAAAACTGTATTGATTTCCCTGAAGTTTCTGTTGCTTGCATTGCAAAGACCTGCACTAAAAAGCAGTGACTCAGCTCGTCAGAACGTACAGCAGTTTTTAACATGTCCTGGGTGGGATAATGTAGTAAAGCAATCATAAGAGTAAGAAATTCTGGACTCAAGAGTTTCTTGACAACCCTCTGATTATTCTCCTCCTGCTCATTACCCTCCTAGTCCAACTCAGAAAAAGAACTGAAACAATACAGGATGTATTTATCCAGCAGAGTACATCACTGCTCTACATGCAGTTTAACACTCCTGCTTCTCTTCCTAGATTCACCCCAAAATCTCTTCATCTCTCTCACTCATGCACTGCAACTGATTCTATGATTCTATGATTTTACACCTTTCTTTCATAGGGTTTATCTTAACTGTGACATTAACTGCTGTGCTGTGCTGTACCTCTTGAATTCCACAGCACATATATGTTGAAGACTGCAAAAATTCTTCATTCCATTTTAAAGCAACTGGATGAAACTGAAGAGTCAACATTTAGAGCAACAGATCTTCTTTAGGATTTATATGAAGAATGAAGATTTGTTGTACCCATAAACTGAAAAAACCCTGACTTAGTCCATCCAGTCAGCACTCCGAGTTTTCAAGGCTCTGTGTTTGAAGTAATACTTATT
>NW_011184412.1:0-518 GCF_000146605.3 Meleagris gallopavo
AGGGATGGAGGACCTCTTAAGGTGCTTAGGGGCACTTGAAACCCAGGTCTTAGTATTGTTCTTTGTGCAGCCTGTGCTTTGTTGTGTTGGGAGAGTGTTTCTGATGGAGAAGAGGCAGCCTGTGGGTTGGTGCATGCTACTTTCTGGCTTAACATCCAGAGGAAATGCTTCAGTTTCAGCCTGGTGAGGTGGGTGAGGTGTAGGTGAGGTGTGACATCAGGAAATTGAGCCCAAATGTCAGGGCTTTCTGGGGGATCTTCCAGCACCAAAGGTGGTGTTATGAAAGTGCACGGAGAGCATTATAAACTGCAATAGGAAGAAGAAGGTCTACTTGCTAGAGTTTGGGAGAGGAAATAAATCCAAGGCCATGGTTTCTTTTCTCCTCTCACCAGAAAGAAAATGTCTAATGAATGTCTCATGTCTGAAATACTGGGCTGGATTCATCAAAGGGAGTTAGTAATTACCAAATTGAGAGAATCATGAAGCGCTTTTCTAAATTTGAAAGGCTCATCAAGAAT
>NW_011184413.1:0-854 GCF_000146605.3 Meleagris gallopavo
GTAATTAAATTCAGAGGTATAATTGAATCAAATATGTCCACTAGTTAATGATACCCTCAATTATATATATGCGTGTATGTATATTTATGCATATCATGTGTGTTGTCAGAGATAATGTGTTTATCTACATGGAAACCACTGTTTATATACCAAAAATTCTGCAATATTTTTAAGTCAGAATACTATATCACATCTATAATCTTAAAAGCTAGATTCAGTAGATAAAGTAGTAAAAACCTTATAATAATGACAGCTTTCCAAAGATATTACAGATGTCTGAGACATTAGAAGTACAGATGATAGTGAACATTAAAATTCTCAGTTATACTCAGGGCTCCCTGTGACTAATTTAAAACCCATTATTTTACCATAAAACTTTATTTTTGGCAAGGACTCTTTTAAAGTCTGATTTTTTAAAAAACAATAATTATGCAATGAAAACTGAGGAGGCTTTCAACACTAGAATTATGTCTGCATTTTTTATTTTGATGTATGTTGGGGTTTTCCCAAGAAGAAATGTGTTCACCAGCTGACTGCTCTCAAATCTCTCTGTGTGTAATCTGTGGCCATGAAATATTTTTTCAAGCAGTTGGAGGATAATGAATATGATCATTTAAAATTCTAAAAGAAACCTGTTAGCAAGCTGACCTGGGTCTGTTCCTGTAGTCTGAGCTAAGCTCACCGTGCTTTTTTCTCTCTGTTTTGTATATTGTATTTCTGAACATGCCCTATCACTTAGAGGCATTATTTCCATGCTAAAGCCTAGTTTAGACAGTATCCCTACTCTGAGAATTAGTAACTGCTATCAAGGAAAATGAGGGGACAATATTTCATGCTAGCTCAGGTTGGCTTTT
>NW_011184414.1:0-879 GCF_000146605.3 Meleagris gallopavo
AATGAATATGATCATTTAAAATTCTAAAAGAAACCTGTTAGCAAGCTGACCTGGGTCTGTTCCTGTAGTCTGAGCTAAGCTCACCGTGCTTTTTTCTCTCTGTTTTGTATATTGTATTTCTGAACATGCCCTATCACTTAGAGGCATTATTTCCATGCTAAAGCCTAGTTTAGACAGTATCCCTACTCTGAGAATTAGTAACTGCTATCAAGGAAAATGAGGGGACAATATTTCATGCTAGCTCAGGTTGGCTTTTAGAATTTTAAATGATCATATTCATTATCCTCCAACTGCTTGAAAAAATATTTCATGGCCACAGATTACACACAGAGAGATTTGAGAGCAGTCAGCTGGTGAACACATTTCTTCTTGGGAAAACCCCAACATACATCAAAATAAAAAATGCAGACATAATTCTAGTGTTGAAAGCCTCCTCAGTTTTCATTGCATAATTATTGTTTTTTAAAAAATCAGACTTTAAAAGAGTCCTTGCCAAAAATAAAGTTTTATGGTAAAATAATGGGTTTTAAATTAGTCACAGGGAGCCCTGAGTATAACTGAGAATTTTAATGTTCACTATCATCTGTACTTCTAATGTCTCAGACATCTGTAATATCTTTGGAAAGCTGTCATTATTATAAGGTTTTTACTACTTTATCTACTGAATCTAGCTTTTAAGATTATAGATGTGATATAGTATTCTGACTTAAAAATATTGCAGAATTTTTGGTATATAAACAGTGGTTTCCATGTAGATAAACACATTATCTCTGACAACACACATGATATGCATAAATATACATACACGCATATATATAATTGAGGGTATCATTAACTAGTGGACATATTTGATTCAATTATACCTCTGAATTTAATTAC
>NW_011184415.1:0-560 GCF_000146605.3 Meleagris gallopavo
GGCTGCAACCTGAGCGGCACACTTTCATACAAGTCGCCGAGAAACACAGCTGCCTTCCTGCCCCCATCTCTCAGCCTTCAAGACACCCCACAAGCTCAAGCAGAGGAAGGAATTCCAAGACGAAAGCCGAGACACTGATGTGGCAATCATGTTCAGAGCTCACTGTCTGTGCCGCTATTCTGTGCAGCCTGAGTCCATCGTTTCCTCTCCCTCCAGCAGCCGTCCTGCCTCTAAGGTTCACTTTTTTGCCGCTGGAATGGCAGCACTAAAGGACCTGATGCAAAACAATGGATCTATCACAAGGAAACTGGCAGCAGGACTTTACAGAACATGTCCTGACAGGAGGTCTGCAGTGCATGCTGCAGTCGACAGAGACCTGGAGAGGATCCAGAGCAGATTCACTCTTTGTCAGAGAAGGGGAAACATAACTCTGCAAAGGACATGCGGTGGTAGGGGTGCTGTTTGTGGAGACAAACTACATCCAGGGTTGGTGCAGATGGCTGAGGAGGCCCATGGAGTTGTCCCCAGCATGAAGAAGTCAGCAGTTCACCATGAACTAG
>NW_011184416.1:0-1239 GCF_000146605.3 Meleagris gallopavo
TGCACTCTCTCAGTTGACAGCATACAGGATGGAGATGCAGGTACCTACTACTGTGCCTACTGGGAGTCTCACAGCGGGAGCAGCCTGCAGGCAGCCCTTACAGAAAGCTGGCTGCAACCTGAGCGGCACACTTTCATACAAGTGCCGAGAAACACAGCTGCCTTCCTGCCCCCATCTCTCAGCCTTCAAGACACCCCCACAAGCTCAAGCAGAGGAAGGAATTCCAAGACGAAAGCCAGGACACTGATGTGGCAATCATGTTCAGAGCTCACTGTCTGTGCCGCTATTCTGTGCAGCCTGAGTCCATCGTTTCCTTCTCCCTCCCAGCAGCCGTCCTGCCTCTAAGATTCACTTTTTTGCCGCTGGAATGGCAGCACTAAAGGACCTGATGCAAAACGATGGATCTATCACAAGGAAACTGGCAGCAGGACTTTACAGAACATGTCCTGACAGGAGGTCTGCAGTGCATGCTGTAGTCGACAGAGACCTGGAGAGGATCCAGAGCAGATTCACTCTTTGTCAGAGAAGGGGAAACATAACTCTGCAAAGGACATGCGGTGGTAGGGGTGCTGTTTGTGGAGACAAACAACATCCAGGGTTGGGGCAGATGGCTGAGGAGGCCCATGGAGTTGTCCCCAGCATGAAGAAGTCAGCAGTTCACCATGAACTAGTCAATTTGTGCTACACAAGCAGGCAGCACTGTCTAGGAAGGGCTGATGAGAGATGCTTCTTGGACAGCCCTGGGGTCTGAGGAGAGTAGAGTGACCTGGGGAAGGGCACAACTGAACAACCCTGCTTTCTACGTGTGTGCTTAACAAGATTTATGGTAAGGTTAAATGGAATGTAGCAGATAGATAGATAGATGTATGCCCACAAAACAGTAGCTGGATTGAATATTTTAGGTCCTCTCTCCAGTGTTACTGATGGGGTTTCATTTGCCAGTGAATTTCCCGCACACAAATACGCACTCCCTGGCAATGAGCTGAAGACCTTCCATTGGATGAGCCATGGGTCATTTCCTCCTCCCAGCTGCTGATGCTTTCTCCACCTGGATGCCTTTATAACACTTCTCCACTACGTCAGCTCTACATTTCACTCCTGCAGACAGCATGCTGTTGCTTCCCTTACTCGTTGTGACTTCATTTTGGTCCCGTAAGTGCTGTTTCCTTTCTCCTCTCCATCCCGTGCATGGAGAACACAGTCCCTGCTCCAGGCTTGCTGGTTCCTGGCCTACGTGCA
>NW_011184417.1:0-2684 GCF_000146605.3 Meleagris gallopavo
TAACACTTCTCCACTACGTCAGCTCTACATTTCACTCCTGCAGACAGCATGCTGTTGCTTCCCTTACTCGTTGTGACTTCATTTTGGTCCCGTAAGTGCTGTTTCCTTTCTCCTCTCCATCCCGTGCATGGAGAACACAGTCCCTGCTCCAGGCTTGCTGGTTCCTGGCCTACGTGCAGTTTCTCCCTGTTCCCTTGCAGGTGGAGATGCACAGGCTGCACCGGTGCAAAGCCCAGCAGAGCGCAGGCTGTTGGAGGGCAGCTCAGTCACCATGACATGCCAGCTGAGTAGTGAAAACACTGTGCACTGGTACAGGCAGCTTCCCGGGGAGCCACCCAAGAGGATACTGTACATGTCTGGATCCTCACCTACCTTCGATGACAACAACGATAGACGGAAATTTCAGGTGCAAAAAAATCCTTCCAGCAATGTTCTGACAATAAAGAAAGCAACCCAGAGGGATACTGGTACTTATTACTGTGCATACTGGTATTATCAAGTCTTCACAGCATGAGATGGGCAAAGGCAAGCCGTACAAAAAGGCATCTGGCACTGTGAACCTCAAGCTCTCCACTCCTGCCGGATGCAGATACTTCTTTATGCCACCTTTCTCTGGTGATTTTCAGCGGCAGGAGAGCAAAAGCAAAAGATTAACATGGCAGATGCTAAACGAATTATCTTAACTAATTCTCAGAATATTTTCTCTGTGCTTACACATACCTGTAACATGCAGAAACTGAACAGTCTTAGTCACTTAAGGATAAAAAGAGGTGACTTTGCACTTATGGCAAAGAACTGACTGGACTCAGAGCGCTCACCTGACAGTGAGCACAGATTGTCCGTGCCTGGGAACGAGCAGTTGTCAATTTTCCTTCTTCATTAAAAGCTGTACAGCAAGCAGAGAAACATACCTCTATCTCCTGGAGGCTCTCATTTGGAAGGAGGCACACAAGGTGAAGGCAGCGAGAGAAAACCACCTGATCTTCTAGATCCTCCTTCATTCTTTTTCGGCTGTCATTTCAGTTACTACCAACTCCTTCTGCAGCCCCGAAAGCCCAATTTCACTGTCTCCATTTCTCATCTGATGCATCCAGACAGAACGTCACTCTTCTCCCGTGGGCCTGGTCTCCAATGAGCCCTTTGAGCAAAGAGCAGTGAGTTCTAAGAATTAGAGACTGTGGTCAAAGCCTCTTTTCACCGTGCAGAGGAAAGCTGGCATTTGTCTGTCAGTGAGCTCCACAACTGAGTAGTGAATTTGATTAGAACTCACGCACAACATCCTGTGAGGTACTGCACTCGAGAGACCGGACCTTCAGCCACACACACACACACTGCCACAGGGGTGGTTTTGCAAGGCTCTGAACACTGCTCCTGCTGAATGTGCCATCGTGCCTTTGAGTCCTTGCATGGAGCAACGGTTCTTTGCTTTTCTCTGAAAAGCAGACAGGACCACCATCTTCTGAACAACCTCAGCATTCTCTGCTCTCGCTCCTTTCCCACGTTGCTGTAGCTTCTTGACAAGCACAGCCCCATGTTGTTATGCACAGAAAAAACAGCGCTGGAGACTTCTCCTCCCACTCAGTGTGTCCCCATCTGGGCCCCACTCACACATCCCTCAGTCTCAACAGCAGCTGAGCAGGAGCAGCAATCATGCTGCTGCTGGCAGCTCTGATGGTTGCAACTGCATGGTCTTGTAAGTGCTTTAGCTTATTTTTGCTCACAGGCAACCAAGCGTTGTGCCCTAACAGAAGTCTTCGCTAGAAGATTGCTGCCAATGAATAACAATTCTCTTTTTGTCTTGTCTCTCCCGTCTTTCTCTCTCTTTTTTTTTGTTAATTCCAGATGGATTTGCACAGGAGATTCCCATACAGATCCCTGTATCCATCACCAAGTCACAAGGAAATACAGATCTGAAGTGTCATTTTAAGGACTTCTCTGGAAATTTTGATAACACCGTCATACACTGGTATCAACAGAAGGAGAATAAAGCTCCAGTCAGGATGATCTATTTTTCATCAGGGACAGTAGTAGCAGATGAGAGTTTCCAAAGGCACAGATACAGGATTCAAACTATTCCTAGACAGAAACTTTGCACTCTTACCATAAGAAATGTAATTCCGGATGATGCTGCTACTTACTACTGTGCCTACTGGGACCCTCACTGTGCCAGGTGCCAAACAAACACCTCAACAAATACTTCCTCAGCTGCTCAACCACAAATCATTTGGAATAAACCAGATCAGCTCCCATGGTGTGGAGGAGCTGCGCAGCCAGAAGCAGTTCCATCTAAATCTCTCTGAGGATTTGGATATCTGCTTCTCTCAAATGAAGGACTCCGAAGCTATCTGCAAAGTCCACGCTGACCGTTTCTTCCCTGACAAAACTAGTTGGTGATAGCTTAACCTGGAAAGCCATGTGGTTTGAAAGGAATCTGCCCAGTACATGTCTCTTCTTGCAACAGATAGCACAAAGTTTCCTTTGTAATTATGCCTGCCGGGAGAGTTGCTGTGTTAGAAAGCTTCAGGACAAAACTGGGACGGTAGCTGTCATTCAGACATGAGCTGTGTGAGATCCCATCACTACCAGGCCCCAATCGTATTCATCCAGCATCAGGTACCGGGCAGATTTCTGCTCTGTGGGCAGAAGAATAGCAATGGACCGATACGCATTTCATCTATCCTGGT
>NW_011184418.1:0-2490 GCF_000146605.3 Meleagris gallopavo
ACAAGTACATGGTTGATAAAGTTTCTAGTCAGCAACTGTTCATTCTTACATAAACAATGTAAGTCCAGATGATGCTGCTACATACTACTGTGCCTACTGGGACCCACACCTTGATAGATGCTCAGAGACCATCAAGCCACAAAACTCCTTCAACCACTCAACTTCTACTTCAGTCTGAACCACAGGATTGTTACTGCCTCATTCCCCCAGCCTTCTCACTCCATCTGCTATCAGCTGCTACCCAGAGCAAATACTGCACAGGTGCAGAGAATCCCAAACAATAAAGGGCTGGAAGGGACCTCTGGAGATCATCCACTCCATCCTCCCTGCTGAAGCAGACTCCCTAGAGCAGGTTACAAGGGAAAGAGTCCTAGAAGGTCTTGAATGTCACCAGAGAACACTCCCCACCCTCTCTGGGCAGCCTGTTCCTGTGCTCTGTCACCGTCAAAGGAAAGAAGTTTTTTCTCAAGTTCAGATGGAACCACCTGTGTTCCAGTTTGTAACACATCTTGCCCCATGTCCTGTTGCTGGGCAACACTGAAAGGAGCCTGGCCCATCCATTTCACTCCTGCCCTTATCATATTTACAAGCGTTGATAAGATCCCCTCTCAGTCTCCTCCAGGCTGAACAGTCCCAGGCCTTTCTGCCTTTCCTCGTAAGGCAGGTGCTCCATTCCCCTAATCACCTCTGTGGCCCACCACTGGACTCTCTAGAAGTTCCCTGCTTTTCTTGAACTGAGAATCCCAGAAGAGAACGCAGCACTCCAGATGTGGGGTCACCAGGGCAAAGCAGGAAGCGAGGATCACCTCCCTCAACCTGCTGGCCACGCTCTTTTCAATCCACCCCAGGATCCCGTTGGCCTTCTTGGCCGCAGGGGCACACTGCGGGCTCGTGGTCAACCTGCTGTCCTCCGGGTCCCCGGGGTCCTTCTCCATACAGCTCCTTTCCAGCATGTAATCACAAACCGATGCTGATGCATGTGGTTAATGCCCGCTCCTTTTGAAGCTTTTGAAGCCATTATTAGCACTCCAGTCTTCAAACACACATCCACCCTTTTTGAGGGCAAAACTCTTCGCTGCCTTAAGAATAAACGCATCACTACTGGAAACTCACCTGCTCCATTGGCGTGCTTTGCCTAGCCATGGCAGAAATTGACTGATTCTGGAGGAAAGCTGACACGGCCTTGATTTTCTGGTCCAGCCATTGTGATCCCCTAGGAAAGGAGGCCCACAAAAAGAACAACAGTGTGTGAATGCAAAACAATATTCTTGCAAATCCCAAGTGCTTCTAAGAAACGTCATCCTGCGTCCCCTGTGGTCTGCTCTGCTCCACAAGTAGGAGACTCTTAACCCCCTGCAAATACAATTTGCCTGTTTTGGGTACTGCAAAATCCCAAGGAGGCCAATTTGCATTGGAGATTTACTCCCTCTTATCTACCACAAATGAAGATGTGCTTTTTATAAACTTCCCTGGACGCTTGCTCCCCGACTCTCCCTGCTCCCAGCTGGACATCTGGGGACAAATTCCTTTGGTCTGCTGCGCAGGGTCACCATCAGCCCCCAAAGGAGTCAACTCTTCCTCCCGTGCAACACAGCTCGTTGTACTGGCGACAATTTCCTGTTCTCAGTCTCAACAGCAGCTGAGAAGGACAAGCAACCATGCTGCTGCTGGCAGCCCTTGTGGCCACAACCACTTGGTCTTGTTCGTACTTTTCCTTAAGCTTCCTTTTCCTCACAGGAACCATGGATGAGCTAAAAGGTATTATCCCAAATCCACAACCAACACTAAATAACATTTTCTCCTCTCTTTTTTTCCATTTTTTTCTAGATGGGTTTGTGTGGGAAATTCCCATACAGAGCCCTGTATCCATCACCAAGTCACGAGGAAGTACACGCCTGCAATGCCATTTTAAAGAGTTCTCGGGAAGTTTTGATAACACTGCCATACACTGGTATCAACAGAAGGAGAATAAAACTCTGGTGAGGGTTGTCTACTTCACATCAGGAGCAACTGTAGTAGATGAGAGCTTCCAAAGGCACAGATACATGATTCAAACTATTTCTAGACAGAAACTTTGCATTCTTACCATCAGAAATGTACTTCTAGACGACGCTGCTACCTACTATTGTGCCTACTGGGTCCCACACTACAGCAGCAGCCCCACAATCACCTCAACCAAAACTCCTCCAGCAGCTCAACCACAAACCATGATTCTATGATTCCTTCAGTACAAAGCAGTGCTTTTTCATGCTCTTGCTCCTGGTGATGGCTGAAGATTTTCAAAGCCTTTTGCTTGATAAGACAACAAAGAGAGATCTTTAGCTTGAAGGGTCCTAAGATTTTCAGTGAAGAAAAAAGTCTTATTTTGATTCAGAAGATAGCAACCGAGGGAGAAGGAAGATTTGCTGTTCATTCCTCCGGAGACCCGGAGAGGAATATCTTTCTTCTTTTTCGAGCTGTGTCAGTGTCTTTCGCCATCCTTCTTGCTTT
>NW_011184419.1:0-1320 GCF_000146605.3 Meleagris gallopavo
GCAAAGGAGAAGCCTTCATCATCCTTCTGCTGACACAGGAAAAGATGAGCCATAGAGCGTCAGAGAGTTGAACAGGAAAGGGAGCTTTACTGAAAAATGTTGATGGCTAACTGTAACCAGGCACAGAGAAAGGCAGAGCTCCTGAAGTTGTTCAGTGGTACATGGATTTGGGTTTTCTGGGCAAAGCAGTCAGCAAGAGCAAGTTGCAGTTCCATCATATGCTAGTTTTATAAAGCAAAGATTTAAGAAAAAACAATTGCTCTTTGTGTCAGAAAGTGGATATTGTTAAGACTTGGAATAGCAAGAACGCCAGGTTTACCCTGTGTTTGTCTGCTCCTTCCAGACAGAGCAGGAAGGAAAACCTGAACCTGCACTACAGCAGTCCAACTTCCTCCAAGCTCCTGGTGCCTGGATGCCCTGAAGCAGCAATGGGCAGGACCAGAACCAGGGCCAGCACAGCACTCCACTCTTTGGACAGGTATAAATTGAATTTACATCTTTTCCCCCTTCTCACCAGACCACATGTATTGTTTCCAACAGCACCAGGTTTTCACTACCTACTGTTTTGCCATTAAGGCAGGAAAACAGCAGCAAGGCTTATAAAAGTCTAATGGTTATGGAAGGCAGGCCCTTCATCAGAAATCGATTAGCTGTGGAGGTAGCTCTTCTGGCAAGCCCTTTTCTCACGCTTGTATTAGGAACAGAACTCATGCTGCTGGAGGGAGCTAGGCCTCACTCTTGGGACTCCCATGGAACTTGCAGACACCGTGAGCACTCAGTGCTTTGAGAGGTCTCTGCACTGAGCTGGATGAAGCCACCCAAAGTCTGCCTTTCCTTGAGAAAACTCATTCCTAACAGAAGACTTGATGCCTTCATCCCATATAAGAGAGAAACCTCAATACAGTTTTGTTTCTGTAGGAACAAACAACCCAGAACTGTTAGTAAAATGTGGTTGATTTGTTGAGTCTCATAGCAACTCCGTCTTTTACGCAGAGGAAGCTGTTAGGAACTAGAGACAAGCCAGGTTGAAAGAAAAGTCCCCAGGTGTAGATTGCCCCCAGTAATTTGAGCGTGCACAGAATCCCACAGAGTTGAAAAGAAAGACTAGGCATGAGAAACCGCAGTGAGATTAGAGGCAGGAATGGGGAGTGTCTTTGATAAATTCGTAGTGCTGGGAAAATAATGGCTTGAGTAGCAGGGTCACCAACCAGCAGACCAGGCTGCCCAGAGCCACATCCAGCCTGGCCTTTAATGCCTCCAGGGATGGGGCATCCACAGCCTCCTTGGGCAACCTGTTCCAGTGCTTCACCACCCTCTGGG
>NW_011184420.1:0-394 GCF_000146605.3 Meleagris gallopavo
GCAGCCTGCAGAGCTGCCTGCTTCCAAGGGCACAGCCAGCCAGCTGCAGCCTTCCCTTATGGAGCTCTGCTAACAAACTTCAGGTCTCTAGCAGATGTTTCTGCTTTCCAACCAACGGGAACTTTATGGACTGCTGTGAATTTTTTCGTTCTTTCCAAGGGGCAACGCCTCACCTGCCAAGTGCAGTGCAGGGCGCAGCAGCACAGCGCTGTGGGTGCGTTCCTCCCCTCAGGGCAAGCCGCGCTTCAGGGCAGTCCAAGACTGCTTCAGAGTAAAAAAGAAACTGTTCAAATCGAACAACAGGTTTGGTTTTCCACTCCCGCCTTTCCCTGCGGAAGCACAGCACTGCTTGGCCCTGCGTAGGCAGGAACGCACGTCTCAGTGCAACTCAGAC
>NW_011184421.1:0-911 GCF_000146605.3 Meleagris gallopavo
GAGGTTTCTTAGAGGTGGTCTCTCAACACAGTATGACACCAAAGAAGATATAATATGAAACGTATTAATGTTAATGAATGTTACTCTTCTACCTAACATGTCCTGTGAGATATCACTCTGGTAACCTTGTAAAACAGACCATAAGAGTTTTTAGGAGAAAGGGATAATTGCTTCTTACTATCATCACAAGAAAAATGAAATGCTCCTAGTGCACAGAAAACTGGCATTCTCCTGTGACAATCACCATTTTAAGCTGCTGAAAAGCTGTGTGATATTGACTAGCCAAGTCTTTCTTCTGGTTTCCAGCAAGCTCTGGAACAATCCAATAGCACTAACAAATTAACGTGGGAGTGACATGCAGCTCTTCCTCACAGCAGCAGCAACATATGACAGCCTTTCCTTCTGTGTATGTGGCAGATCTTCTGCTGCCTGTTGCACTGCAAGAGTCAGTAAATATATATTTTGATAGTCTGTGGCAATGAGTTCTGCAGGTGACCAGGCATACATAGCAGACCCATCACACATGCATACAGAGAAACGGGTTGATTAGTGCAGGCCTTCTGCAAACTATAACACTCTAGTCATGCAAATCACTTGCATGCTGTTGGAATGCACCAGCCACCAACCAAGACTGGAGTAACTGCATCATGTATGAATGGATTTGACAGATGGGGTAGTAACAGAGCAAAAGCAGAGTTTAAGCAGACTTTAAAGCCATTTTTATCCTATTATAAGCCGAGAAATACAGCATTTCTACACTCAGCGTCACTCGATGAGCAGCCCTAGGGAAGCTATAGGAAGTCAGCAGCATGTAGGAAAGCAAAAAATGTAGGTGTAGAAAAAGCTGAGAGAAGTGTTGGGGAACAAGCTAGGAGAAAAGGCAGAAGAAACCAGCAGAGGTGAAAGCAAGT
>NW_011184422.1:0-457 GCF_000146605.3 Meleagris gallopavo
CTAAACAAGTACAACAGAATGCATATATAGATGCATCACCTGGCTAAATCTTTCATTTGCAGGAAAAGATTCCCTTACATCATCTGGCTGGTGACCCCCCTGCCAGAATGCTGTTTACTTTCAATATTAAGAAGAAAAAGGGAGGAAAAGATTTTAAAATAAAGTTTTCTGCATTTACTGAATCTCCCAATCCATTTCCGAGCTCATGGGTCCGATGGGAGAGCATGGACTCTATTAAAGATCCATGTGAAAGGCCAGAAGTTAGGAAGCTGAGATACTTGAGAGTAGCTGCAAAAGTGGCAGTGATGATCTAACACACAAGAAACGATACTTAATAATCATAATAAATGTAAAAACAGGATTTTGGTCATTTTCCATTAAACACAGTGTTAGGAAAGCTTACAAGCATTTGCTAAGTCAGCAAACAAGCCACACAGCTGAAAACATTCCATATTTT
>NW_011184423.1:0-683 GCF_000146605.3 Meleagris gallopavo
AGAGAACTGTCATTATGCTTAGTTTGAGTACTTTTCCAAAAGGTAAAGTTTATCAGTCTGTTTTGAACAGTTAATATTTTATTAAGATGCTGTTGGGAACCTCAAAGTTGACACAATATTTTCACAGTCTCAGAATTTCTCTGAAAAAAAACAAACAGACAAACAGAAATGGTCGTGCTGATGCCTCCCTTTATCATTCTGAAATGAACTGTAACTAGGAAAGCACACAAACAGAATAAGCATATATTATGCTTATAAGCATATATAATATATTATATATATATTATGCTTATAAGCATATATATATGATATAAGTAGCAAAATCTCTATGGTTCAGGTGCCTGTTGAGAATGAGGCAGCAGGGTTGGAGTTCAAAGAACAGCTCTCTATCCAAAAAGCCACCAAAGTAAGTCAGTAAAAAGTGCTGAATACAGAGTAGGACTTCAGTCTTTCTCCTCAAAACTTAGGTAATCGACTTCATTTTGAAGTGGATACCTGAAGCTGGGTATCTTTTGCATCTGTGAATTCTATGAATTTCTCCTAAATTTTTAAATATATATACTTTTTTTTCCTGTCAAAAGAATTCATTGGTTTCAATTGGAGTGAGAGAAATGCAAATTCAAATCTGATTTAAAAGAGAAATTTTGTTCACATATACAAAGGTGGTATTTGTCTACATTTTT
>NW_011184424.1:0-994 GCF_000146605.3 Meleagris gallopavo
CCTGAATTCCAAACACTATTTTGATGGGGAGAGTAAAATTCATCAGAATCACTGATTAAAAATGCTTTCACTACTTTTTATAGGCTTCAAAGCAGAAAAGGAAAAAGAAAAAACAATTTTTCATGTGTTTTTAAAAAGTGTTTGCCATTTGTTCTTCTCTAATCAAAATGCAAACATTTTTGCCTTTAACTATAGGTCCTTCTCAATTTTGATCAAGAACAGGCAAGAATCTTTCCTATAAATCTTTCCATGTCCTAATTAATCCCCTTTGATTTTGTTTTAGATGAAGATTCTATCATTAATCATACAAATCACAAAAATAGATACTTTGCAGGAAGAAAAAGAATTACATACCTTATATTGGATAAGGAGACCATAAACCAAAATAATTTTTCCTTTTCACTTCCCTTGCAAATTTCTTCATTCTAGTTAGTTCTTCCAAATCAATGCTGAAAGGAGTATTTTCTGAAGTATTCAAGTGAACCTGCCAAAGAACAAAATTTGAAAAAAAATACACTTTTTCAAATTGTGTTATTTTAGACTTGCTGTTTTTAATATCTCATACCATTGTTACACACATACAAGAACACAGCCAAGCCAAGGTTTCTCTCAGATTCTATTCAGGTTGAGTTCCATCACTCATGTATTTAGTGACATGTATTTCTTTTCAAAGAACTTTGAAATCAATACACCAGAACAAAGCAGAACACAATGTTGTAATTAAATAATAACTAAATTAGAAAACAAACATTCTTTTCTAAGTTCTAATTTATCTTTCACAGATTTTACTTATCAGGATAATGAAGAAATAAAGATGTTTTTCTCAAGCATCTTAGAAGTTTTCCAAATGGGATTCCATTCTTCAAAGGTTTATTTCAAACTTACTAACTTCTCAGTGTAGCATATTTGTTGCCTAAAATTGGTTTCGCTTCAATAAAATACTTCATGCTTAAAAATAGAAACTACTTCAATATAAAATATGACTATCCTAAAC
>NW_011184425.1:0-607 GCF_000146605.3 Meleagris gallopavo
GTTGCCCACATCCCTTAGCGCCACATCTCCACGGTTCTGGAACACCTCCAGAGGTGGTGACCCACCACCTTCCTGGACAGCTGTGCCACTGCAGCACCAATCTGGAGAAGTTTCTCCTAATACCCAACCTGAACCTTCGCTGGCGCAACTTGTGGCCATCAGCTCTCATCCTATTGCTGCTGCCTGGGAACAGAGGTCAATCCCCACCTCATCATTGTAGAAAGCAACGAGGTCTCCCCTGAGCCTCCTGTTCTTCAGACTGGACCGTCCCATTTCCCTCAGCCACTCCCCATAAGATTTGTGCTGTTTTATTTGTTGACTGATGGAAGTTTGTTACTTTCATTGGTGCATTGTCATCCTTCATATTTAAAACCATAAATAGTATGCTCAATTTATCAGCAATTGGAATAGGATAAGGTATTACTTTCACAACATTTAGAAAAATGTTGAGTGTAGAAACACTTTCCTTAACCCGGAACAGATCGGAGCATGGTTTGTCATTGATCAACTGGTGGTGCTGAATGTGGTTGGACAAGATCATCTTAGAGGTCTTCTCCAACCTTAATGATTCTGTGATTCTATAAAACAGTGTCATATTTGAATATTA
>NW_011184426.1:0-901 GCF_000146605.3 Meleagris gallopavo
GTTTGTAAACAGATTTGAAAGAAATGAAACTACTAAAACTTGCTCATAAAATCCAGCTCCAACAGCATTATTTAAAAACATACAGTAATACAAATGAAGTTAATACAACACATGCATTACAAGAGTCAACCTGCTATACAAAGATTTTATATGAATATGAAACAGCTCCTCTGCGCTTTCCCAGAAGCAGAACACAAATAAAAGACTTAAGTAGAACCCTGACTCACGGCAAACCCTGCTTTCTACTTTCTTGAGATTTTAAAGCATTCAAAATGAACACATAAAGAAAAAAACAGAACGGAATTAAATAAACAGCAGTGAGTTCTTACTTTTCCTCTCCTCTTTCAAGCTCAAGAACACTTGATAAGAATATGACAAAATACTGGTAATTTCCAATCTTTACAAATTAGTTTAGGAAAAAGGGACAAAAATTAGAAGCATTTAAAACTATGTGGCACTTTGTCAGAAATGCTGTCATAAACGCAGACATGAAATTGACAGCAATTGAAAATTAATTTAGCGATATGAGAAAGAATTAGAAGTAAAAAGCAAAGAAGTTGTTCCCATTTTACTGACGCCCTACAGGCTTTTTACAGGGATAGGGACCAGAAATCACCTCACAGTTTTTGTTTTTGCTTTTCTAATTTGATACCCACTTTTGTAGAAAGACACAGTTTTTCTAAGTCTCTAAACAAAGTCCTGCTTCTGCAAAAATTCATCACTCCTCAGTGCTCTACTATGGGCAGTTCATTTTGGAGCATGTGGTCCCTCAATGGGGAAGGAGAACCTTTGATTCTTCATGGCCTTGATTCTTAAAAAACTAGTATTTTACACGAGCAGGCAGTGCTCCCATACCTTCCTGTCTGGGAACAGATCTCAATACTTGGTGTGACAGGACCAC
>NW_011184427.1:0-590 GCF_000146605.3 Meleagris gallopavo
AGAGGAAGATGACTGCATCCCGGCAGATATGATTCCATAATACCAAGACATATTTATACAATGGAAGGAAATACACTGTGTTTCATTTTTTCCTATTACTCCAGCATCCAACTAAGAACATGGTTCACATTCACAATAGCTGCAACTGCACTGAACTGTACTTGAGTAGAAATCACAAATGAGAAGAATAAGTGTTGAGTTGTTTGAGATTTAGTAAAATTGACATGGCCTTGATTGAACACTTGCCTCATGCCAATCAAAGAAGGCTGTTGTCATGAATTGTAAAGGGGTGACAGCCCTGGGTTCTTCAGGCAGGCTTCTGAGTGCCTGGGCCTGGTCTTATCTGTAACGGGCTTACATGTCAGAAACCATTCAGAGTTTGTTTTTTTTTACAGCAATCTCCAGTGATAATTAAGAATGCAAACATCAACATTCTGTGATGCCTCTCCTTTTGGTCTGAGTTTGGACTTTATTCTGCAAAACTGGTGAACATTATCAACCTCACATAGAGTCTTATGCCAAGAAAAAGGCGTTTTTATGAAACTGCTATGCTCAGACTGGTTATTTTTAGAGGCATTACAGTATTTGGA
>NW_011184428.1:0-747 GCF_000146605.3 Meleagris gallopavo
AGCCATTGGGACTGGCACCCTCATTTTCTCTGTGAGCCTCTCAGCTGTGCAGAGGAAATATGTAACAATATAAAACTTTATAAGCCTGGAACAGAATAATTGTAGGACCAAGTATTTACATAGTAACATATGTCAGGACTCTGAACTATTGGGTCCTAACAAGAAAAAGTAGATTCTAAGTGAAAACTGTCAAAATGTTGTTCTTTGAAGTGTATGCTGCATTATTAGAATCCCAGAATCCCAGAATCTTGCAACTGTTATTCCATCCAGAATTCTGTCAATAAATTAGTTATTACAATCAAGGGTGTACTGACTACAAAAGTATGCACTCTTGGGTGCTACCTCACTGCAAGGAGAACTCTGGCAAACAGACTCTACTGTGGATTTGCTATTTTCTGCCATGCATTCACTAGGCTAGCTATAGGAGTTCCACTAACAAATGGGTACTGGACCATCACTCGCGCAAATCAGCAGCACTTCTAATTATCAAAAACTCTTACCTGCAGTTTTATGGCCACCTTTAATATTCAGGCTTCCACTGAGGTTTGACAAAGAAGCTAACAAACAAGGTTTACTTGGATGTGGGACGGTTTCCATAGAAACGACCATTTGGACGGTGTGAATGGAAATTTTCTGGAAGCACGAAAGTGTTTGCCACAGGTTTTCTTGTACTGAAACTTTCTGTGCAGCACTGCTGTTCACTGCAGGTAGTGAACCCCTTGTACTGGAGTGTTTGGCTCCTGAAGC
>NW_011184429.1:0-803 GCF_000146605.3 Meleagris gallopavo
AATTTGCTGCCTCAGGCCTCCCCAACCATAGGCACATTCACATGGCTTAATAAGTTGCCACAGCCCAGTTATTTTAATTAAATATTCTTCATTAGAACTGTAGCTGTGCCACAGCCTGCTCACCTCCCCACTTGTTCTGCCTTCTGAGGAATCTGGGTGGTACAAAAGCCTCACAAGAGCAAATTAGATTTATGACTACAGATGTAATACAAATTTGGCTAAATATTAAATTAAATACAAGCCTGACTAAGTGCTACAGGTTGGAACAGCTTTGTATTTTTTTAATCCTCAAAACTGGAGGCTACTACGTGTACCATCCTCAGCTTCATTGGTGTCGTCTTCTAAGCAGAAGTATCTAATTCCCTACAGATCCATTGCTAAAAACATACTGGAAACACTCTTATCCATTTCAACACATTAGCAATGCATGTAACTTCAGTTGCTGTACGTCCAGTACACATCAGTGTCTTGATCAGCAAACGAGCAGACATTAAGTATAATCAAAAGCCAGCCTACAATAATATAAGACAGTGGATTCAAAAATACAGAAAATGACTAATGGTTCAACTCCCAAGTTCAAGTACTAAAGCTCAAATTATCTGGTTCTTTGGTTTATTTATTTTCTCTCAAATGGAAGAAAAGGTGTTGGTATTTCTGGAGTCCTAGGATGAGGGGCACAAATTTATTTAGTGTGTGAAAATGAGAAGAAAAACCTCTTAAAGGATGTTAAAGATTGCAGGCTTTTTGCTGCTAATGATCATTCATTCATATGGCAGTAAACTGCTTGCACTGAAAAGCAATAT
>NW_011184430.1:0-449 GCF_000146605.3 Meleagris gallopavo
GGCGGCACAGCACGCACACTGGAGAGGAAGGAGAGAGCAACCATGAGCAGCGGTGAGCACCTGGGCAGGGCCCGGGTGGTTCCTGGGGGGGCCGGTCCCCCAGGGGCCTGGCTCCGTGCCTGCCGTGCCGGCTGAGGGGCAGGGCTGGAGGGGGGTGGAAGGAAAGGGGGCATTGCAGGCCCGGCAGCTCCAGCGGGCAGCCACGGGCCAAGCTGGGGCTCTCACCTGGCTCCCCGGATTGGGGGCCTCCTCTTTTCCTTCAGTCATGCTCGGCATCAACAGTGAGAAACAAGAGAGTCGAGAAAATCCCTGCTCTCTCCACGCCTCACCAGGCCGCAATGAGCAGGGCCCCAGCCCGGCAGCCTTTGCTCTGCTCCCGGCCCGCGGGTCACAATGGCCACCACTGTGACATCACGGTCACCACCTCACCACCAGGCTGAGGGCGCGGC
>NW_011184431.1:0-465 GCF_000146605.3 Meleagris gallopavo
AGCATGAGCGTGAGCGGGGCTGGCTGCTGCTGAGCACCGGCCGTGCCCACGGGGCGGGAGAGGACTCCTACCCTGATGCAGCCCCGGTGGAACCAGGCCTGTTTGCACACTGGGCACACCATGGTGTGGTAGGACGTGCTGTCCCCCACGGGCTCCAGGCAGATGACGCAGATGGTGTTCTGCGATGGAGCTGCCTCCGCTGCCTGCCGAGGGCGATGCTCCCAGCAGAAGGACCTGGGCGGGAGGACAGAAGGGGTGGGCATGGTGAGAAGTGCTGTGAGGAGGGCAGAGGACCAGGAGAGAACGCCAGGCCTGGGCTCTGGCTCTGGCAGGATGCCGGAGGTGTCGCTGCGGGTTCCTCCCTGAGAGGATCAGGGAGGGACGGCAGCTTGGCTGCTGCTGACAGCCCTCACCTGTGCTGCCCAAAGTGCTGCGTGACGCATTCCCCGTCCTCGGCGCAGGGCA
>NW_011184432.1:0-1915 GCF_000146605.3 Meleagris gallopavo
CCTTAAGGACAGTTTGCCAGGAGATCGCACCCAGCAGTTCCTTGAGCAGCTGGAAGTATGCTCTCCTGAAGTGCAGGTTGCTGACTCTGCTTTTTGCCAAGCCTGCATTCCTCCAGATCACAAACTCCACCAGGGCCTGGTCACGACAGCTCAGGCTGCCTCCAATCTTACCTTCTCTAACGCTCACCTCTGCACCGGTGAGCTCCACGTCCAGCAGGGCTTCACCTCGCGTCGGTCTGCCTAGTACGTGGACGAGGAAGTAATCCTCAGCAGACTCCAGGAATCTCCTGGCTTGTCTGCCACCCGCCGTGCTGCTATCCCAGCAGATATCCGGGTGGTTGAAATCCCCCGTCAGGACAGGAGCCCGCGAGCGCAACACTTCCTGCAGCTGAAGCAAGAGGGCCTCGTCAACAGGCTCCCCTCAATCAGGTGGCCTGTAGCAGACTCCAACCACTAGACGCCCTTTACTGGACCGATCCCTGATTTTCACCCATAAGCTCTTGTTGTGGTTTTGTGAT
The DNA here is from genome assembly GCF_000146605.3 of Meleagris gallopavo. Lineage (NCBI taxonomy): Eukaryota > Metazoa > Chordata > Aves > Galliformes > Phasianidae > Meleagris > Meleagris gallopavo. Next base: position 519 of record NW_011184432.1, read on the forward strand.
TTTTCTTGTTGGTATTCCACATCATAACATCATGGAAAGCAGTGGGAGTTCGAGAGTTCTGGTTCTGTGGACTGCATTTTTGGGCATTTTGGTTCTCAGGGGGGAGGGGAGGAGTGGCATTCCGCAGAGGACTTCTAGCCCAGAGCAAGAAAGGTGGAGCTCCTGGTAGGGCACCGGTCTCTCTCCCTCTCGCGGATTCTGGGTCAGGATAGAGTCTTTGCGGGGCAAGCTCATTGCCTGGAGGAGAACATGGTAAATCTGTGGTCTCGGAGACTGCCAGTAGATAAGCTGGTCTCCGGAGCGAGGAGGGAGAGTACTTCTGCGCACTTGTTGTGCACAAGCTACCACACCCACTGCTGCAGTATGCTGTGGGTGCAGCACACATGCTGCCTTCTCCTCACTGCACCTGTTGGGCAGCGATGCATTGGGACCCTCCCATAAGCTTTTCCTAAGGCAAGGGGCGTGGACTCAGTTCCACTGCCCTGGCAATTCCAACGCCACATCAGCTGCTCTCACAAGAACTGTTGGGCTGCTCTGTTGGCTTGGGGTTCCTGTGGTAATGAACTGACCGAAACGTCCCTGTGCCTTGCAATCAGTCACTGCCGTTCTGTCCGGGACGGCTCTGAAGCAGCTAACCTCAGCAGTCATGGATTATGTGAAGTATTCGATTGTGTTATCTTGCATTCCGATACCGTGTTTAGAAAATTGTCTTTCGTCCTCACATCACTGCTGCTGTTTTGTTGATAGGCCTATCTCCCATCTCCCTTCCCTTCCCCCCTTCTGCCGTTTCCTCTTTCCCGGGAGGACGTGGATCTGTGGGTCCCCCTTTCCCATTAGTCACGGAAAGGGGCTGGACTGGCCTGTAAAACGTTGACACCCCTTTGTCCCCACCCCTTTTTTTCCAGGCCGTTGGGGCTGTGGGCATGCTGTGCCCCTTCATGGACACAGGTAGATCTAAAGATAACTCCACAACAACCATCTGGGAAGGTGCTGGGGAGAAGACGACCCCGTGGTCTCAGCTCCTAGCACTGCCTACCGCAGGACAGGCAGAGAAGAATGAAGCCAACATGTGGGGAGGATGTTAAAGGTGTATTTTTTTTTGAAAGATGGAATCACAACCGTCACGCGGGGATGGGACATGGGTGTTTCGGCGCTGTCTTTGGGACTGGTTGTGGGGGTGTCTTCTCTGTTGCTGGAGCCGGGAGCGGCTTTGTGCCCGGGCTGGTCCACCAAAGGATGAAGGCAGTATGTGTGGACCCTCTTCAAGGTTGATTTTCTTTGCCGCTTGGGACCACAGCCATCCCGAGGGGATGGGACACGGCTGCATCAGCGCCGTCTTCGGGACTGGCTGTGGGGCCGTCTTCTGGGATGGTTTGCCCGGGAGCGGCTTCGTGCCC
>NW_011184433.1:0-525 GCF_000146605.3 Meleagris gallopavo
TGCGCTCTGCTGGGCTTTGCACCGGTGCAGCCTGTGCATCTCCACCTGCAAGGGAACAGGGAGAAACTGCACGTAGGCCAGGAACCAGCAAGCCTGGAGCAGGGACTGTGTTCTCCATGCACGGGATGGAGAGGAGAAAGGAAACAGCACTTACGGGACCAAAATGAAGTCACAACGAGTAAGGGAAGCAACAGCATGCTGTCTGCAGGAGTGAAATGTAGAGCTGACGTAGTGGAGAAGTGTTATAAAGGCATCCAGGTGGAGAAAGCATCAGCAGCTGGGAGGAGGAAATGACCCATGGCTCATCCAATGGAAGGTCTTCAGCTCATTGCCAGGGAGTGCGTATTTGTGTGCGGGAAATTCACTGGCAAATGAAACCCCATCAGTAACACTGGAGAGAGGACCTAAAATATTCAATCCAGCTACTGTTTTGTGGGCATACATCTATCTATCTATCTGCTACATTCCATTTAACCTTACCATAAATCTTGTTAAGCACACACGTAGAAAGCAGGGTTGTTCAGT
>NW_011184434.1:0-9448 GCF_000146605.3 Meleagris gallopavo
TTGAGCAATACACCGAGGTTCAAAGCACCCCAGTTAATGGATTGGCCCGAAAGACCACAGTTCCTCCTGTAGAGGCAGAAGACGTCCAGGAAAGAGTTTGCAGCTGCGTAGTTTGCCTGTGTGGAGTTTCCGAGAAAGGAAGTAACAGAGGAGTAGCACACAAAGTAGTCAAGCTGTTGGCCTCTTGTAGCTCGATGAAGATTTAGGGTCCCTGCCACTTTGGGGCTTAGCACTCTCTGAAAGTCAGCAAACTTCAGAACTTCAAGACGACCATCGTGTAAAACAACAGCACTCTGAAAGACACCTTTGATTGGACACCCTTCAAATAATTTTACAATGATCTGGAAAGCTTCCTCAACATCGCTGGTCAAAGTAATGTCACACTGCACAGACACTATTTTGCTGCCTTCATACTTCAGCTGCAAATCCTTCATCTCTTCTTGTTTCTCCTTGCTCGGAATTTTCCTGGAGAGTATTGCAATACATCCTCCTCCATTCGCTGCTATAAATTTCACAGTTTCAAAGCCAAGGCCAGTGAGCCCCCCAGCTACTACGTAAACAGCATTCGGCTTAAATATCTTCTTCTCAGTTTCATACAGTGGGATATCTGAAAGAACAGGGATGTCCTTCTGCTTTCTCAGTACAGCAAGTGGGACAGATCTGCAGGTAAAAGAGCACATCACAGACTGCAGCCTTTCAAAGTTCTCAGTTTGCTGGAAGACAGAGCCTGGAAGATGTCTAAACCGTTTCATATCTAAAGAACCAATCCACACTTGCACAGCCTTTTGGAGTTCCTTCAGAGATGCCTTCTGGAAGATACTGCTAAGGATGAGGATATGAAAGCTGATATTTTCATGATCAAGTCCACTGATGTTCTGAATACATTCCGATTGCTGATGGCCACATACTATCACCACATCTTTCAGACAGTACATGTGTGCCAGATCTTCCTGGGATAGTCTGCCTACTGGAGGAAGAACAACAAGGGCATTGCATGCATTTATATGCTGCAACATATCAGGAGTGGGCCTTGCAAGTACTGTTTTCCAGCCCACCTCTTCTGCTGCCACAGAAAGAACACGGCATAAGACCGATGATGGTTCTGTAGAAATAATACCCAAAGTTCTGCCGTGCTTCCCCTTGGGTAACCTCTGATTTAAGATCTCCCATGCAATGATGAAGTAGGACACACAAGGGACGCTCTGAAAGCACGGAAATTTCTTTACATTTAAACAAACTGTTCCCGGGACCTGAATTCTGGATGATGCAGCTGCCGGATAACACGAAACCACGTGATCACCCACTTTAACCTTTTTCACAGCTGTGCCTATTGCTGTGACTGTGCCACTGAAATCAAGAGCTAAAAGTCTGTGTTTGTCTGCTGCTTGGGAATTCCAGTAGAGTGTATTACCAAAGTTACGACTAGAAACACTAATGGGAAAATAATCTTCAGAGTGGATACATATCTTGTCCACTTGAATCTCAACACTTTGATTTTCCAGCGGAGTAGCAGTGCTGGTGGATAGTTCAGCGGACAAGTCTTTTGCTGAGTACGGATCGGCAGTGTACAAAGTGAATGTTTCTGAATTCTGGAGAGACCTTACATGCTGGCTGTAATCTTCATCTACAAAAGGAGTGCGTTTGATTTCAGATGCATAAATTCTTCCTTGGCTGATGTAGACTTCCGGATAATCCTTACCTCTGTATTTGACAAGGACATCTGATAATGCTGAGATGTCCAGGGAGCTGGAAGAGCTGAGGTCAATTATCTGAAACGTGATTTCTGGAACTTCAACAACACAAGTTCTGGTCATGCCCTGCAATGCAAACCCACAGTTAATGTGGTCTACATTTCTTTCTGTTGTTCTGTAGCTGATCACTCGGACTGAACAGTGAGAACTTTTCTCTCTTAACGCCACGATAACTTGGCGATAGGCTTCACAACACTTGGAGAGCTGGTCGACAACTTTACTTGGGAACTCTTCATTCACCTTTTGAATTCCCCACAGGAAGAGAACGTCATCGTAATCCTCAACTTCTGCTTTCATCTTATTCCCTGCGTGGACTTCCAAGAGGGATTCCCAGTCTTCATACATAACATATCTGGAATCAGGATGCAAATATTTTCTGAGCTGCTCAGCTATCCCAAAATTTGTCAGCAAAACACCAGGACTCTAGGCACTGCTTCTACATGACCAATCATCTTTGACGGAGAAAACTTCTGACCACTTGTTTTCAAAACATGAACTCATTGTCTCTGGAAGACACTGGTTTCATGAAAGTGATGGCAACACGCTTGAGTTCAGCCAAAAACGGACCCCAATGTTTGTCCATGAAGCATCCACAGACCTCAAAAGCAGTTCCCAATGGATTTGCTTGTTCTCATATATATCATCATTTCTTCCTCCAGAGGTCGCAGCGCCACCAGGCTGCCTATCCCTGAAGGAAAGCCTGCTCTGGACTGCCGCGTGCTCGAGATCATGACAGCAGTCATCTGCATAAAACAGTCCAGCAGCACCGGGTGGATACAGTAGCTGTACATCTCTCTGAGAGTCTCCTTGTTCACTTTGATGCTTGTTATAGCTTCCTTTAGTTCCTGGCAATAATGCACATCCCTGAGCTGCCTGAATATGGAGCCATACTGAAAGCCAATCTGAGACAGTGCTTCATAGACCTTCTCTGTGCTAATCACTGACGTGCATCTGTGATAGACCTCTTGGAAGGAGATGGTGCTTTCTTCCACAACAGCCTCAGGCACCTTTCTAACTTGGCCTGAAGCATAAACTGCGTTGGAGGAAGAGAGTATCTCAAAGGCTGTCGCTGCTTTTTGTGGACTCAGCTTGATATTCAAGACTTGGGAACTCTGTGCGAGAACACACGGCGCTGAAAAACTGATGCTCATCTGGCAAGCACTCAGAGGCATTTTAGGTCCTGAGCTGCTCATCACACAAGCCAGACCAAGCTCCACATAAAAAGCACCAGGAACTAAAGCCACACCATTATTCTTGTGCTCATATAAGTAGGATGTGGTGTCCTGGGAGAGCAGGCAGCCAAACTGCGTGTTGTCACTGTTGATGACATAAATCAAAGGATGACCAGAGCCAACGTCTCTTTGGTTTGCTTGTTGACGGGTATCCAGAGAGGCCACAGCTCTTTGACGATCAAATTGATACCGTGGAATGGTCACTGGAACACTTTGATATCCATCATAAAAGTGCTGCCAGTTGGGATTATAGCCCAATTCAAACAGATTTCCTACCAAACTAAAGAGTGCCTGATACTCTGCATCAGACTGCAAAGAAGGGAAAACCTTAGTGACTTTCCCTAGAGTCTCTTTTATATTTCGCTGCAATGTTCTATGAGGACTTATTTCAACAAACACCACATTTTCCCTGTCTCTAGCTGCAGTTTCTATGGCTTGAGTGAAAGCAACTGGCTCACGAGTATGCTGGGCCCAGAATTTGCCACGAGTGAAGTCATTTGTAGAAGCAGCTGCCCCGGTCAGTGTTGAAATTACTTCAACGTCACCCTTCTGTTTTTCAAAGGCTCTATGCTCTGCTCCAACTCCCCAAGTATCACATCCATGCTAGGGCTGTGGTAGGCAGCTGGGACATTTAAAACATGAAGAAAGATGTTTCTGTGGCTGAAAGCTTCTGCTAAATCTTTCTGGACCAAGTCCACATCATCTGGATTTCCAGACAAGGTGCAGGAAACTGGGCTGTTGAAAGCTGCAATGCACACCCTTCCCGAGTAGCGATGCAGATGTTCAGCAATCTCTTGAACAGGGATGTTTCCAACCACCAGCATTCCGCCCCTGGCAGTCTTTGCCTGCAGCCTGCTCCGGTGATATATCACTTTGACCGCATCTGCCAGGGAAAGGTACCCAGCAAAATGTGCTGCAGCAATTTCCCCCACGGAATGGCCAACTGCAGCGACCGGCTTAATGCCCCAGTACTTCAGAAGAGAAGCTAAGGCAACCTGCAGGGCAAAAAGCATGGGCTGGGAGAGTTCTGGATTCAGCAACTCCTTTGAGCTGCGACCTCTTGCTGGCAGAAGGCTGATGGGAGCGTGTTTCTGAAAGAGCGCTTCTATTTCCTTACACTTGTCTCTGAACACCGGCTCTGAGCTCAGCAGTGCCTCACTGAACTCCTTCAGTGTTACGCCGTTGCCACAGAACACAAACACCAGCTGAGGCTCCACCTTTGACGTGGTAAAGTCAGTGCTAGCTGCTGACATAACTTCTTGCTGCAAGTGTTGGAGAGAGTTTGCCACAAATGCTTTTCGGTACCTGTGGTTTACATGGCTTCTTCTGCAGGCAGATGTATAGGCCAGGCTTGGGAGAGTTACACGGTTTCTTGTACTCAGATGTGCAGCTGTGTCTGCCATTGTCATCTGAAGGGACTTAGCTGATGCTGCGGACAGCAGGACTAATTCCAGCGGCCTCTTAAAGGCAGGAAGAGGCTCTGGCTGCTTAACCTGCCTGACTACAACATGGGCATTGGTTCCTCCAAATCCAAAGCAGTTGATGCCAGCTACTCTTCCATACTCACCGGAATCTTCCCAGGGTTCCACCACGGTGGGAATGGCAAGGTTTAGCTTCTCTGTATCGATGCTGCTCATCTCCTTTGAGTAATGCAAAGATGGAACAATCTTCCCATGATGCATCATCAGAAGCACTTTGATCAAACCTGCTGCTCCAGCAGCTGACTCAGTGTGGCCAATATTTCCTTTCACCGAACCAATTTTCAGAGCAGGAACTTGTGAAGGTCTGTTTCTACAAATGACATTACCGAGGCTCTCAGCTTCCGTGGGGTCTCCAGCAGCAGTTCCCGTCCCGTGGGCTTCAATGTACTGCACAACTGAGGGATCTACATGATCTTCATAAACGCTGCGCAGTAACTTCTCCTGCTCTATTTGAGACGGCCTTGTGATTGGCGTTATAGACCTACCATTCTGATTGACTGCACTGACGTTTATAACACCCCAGATTTTGCTGTGGTCTTCCATCGCCTGTTTCACAGAAAGAGAAAATCATCTTTAATTATCTCATGCTTCATCTATCTGTGAGAAAAAGAACCGACAGTACCCTTACATTTGTGATATCTTTCCCACGCTAGAAAAAAAGCATAAATGTTTTCTTAATGCTAATAATAAGCTTGAATTAGAAAGGCTTTTTGCTACAGTAATTATGAGAAATGGATATACAAAATTCAAGTAAGAAGCCAGGCTTATTTTAGGCTTCTTCACAAACAATCTTACCTTTTTCAGTGGTTTGAGGAAAACAACACCACAGCCTTCTCCCCTTCCGTAGCCATCTGCCTTTTTGGAAAAGGGTTTACTCATTCCATCTGGAGAGATCATTTTTGCTTTACTGAGAGACACAAAGGTGAGGGGATCTATTATGCTGTTCACACCACCGCAAATAGCTGCCTCACAATCTCCTGGAGTAAAACAGAAATGTATTCCAGTGGAGATGTTCAAGGACACAGAAAGAATTGTGATCTATAACTTAGTTGATTGAAAAGACAGATATTACAGAAAGACTTCACTGATACTAGAAGTTGGTTGTGATATTTTAATTGTTAATATTGGAATCGGTCATTGTGATTGTTTGTTGAAAAAGTAACCTATACAGTTATCTAAAATTACATCAGGCTATGTTAGAGAAAGTAACAGAATTCCTCACAGTAAAAGATTACTGCTTCTGCAGGTACAGTGCAGAAGTGAGGTACTGGAATCCATTAAGGCAACTACTGGTGATCATGAAGGTATTAATCAAATCTCAGGAAGAATAAAAATATGAAATATTTATATCTCAGCAATTTCATACAGCATTAATTCGAATCTCTTTGCCTACCATCTCTTCAGTCCCATTACCTGATTTAATTGCTCGCAAGGCGTAATGCAGGGCAAAAAGAAATGATGAACAAGCAGTGTCAATTGTCAGCGATGGTCCAGTCAGATTAAACGTGAAGGAGATCCTATTAGCAGCTATGCTCATTGCTGATCCTGTACCAGCATAATGATTTATTTCACTTACTGATTTGCTTCTTAGGATTTGAAAGTCTCGATTCATAAGGCCTGTAACAATACAAATATATGTCATGTTACCCTGAGTGAAGAAAAGGGATGTATAGCACTGAACTTGAAACCATGTTTATGTTCTTCGGTTTCACCATTAACCTACTTAGCAACACGACTTCTATGGTGAAGCTTTTTCTACTCAAGTCAGAAGACAGTCAATTATCGGCTCGTCCTGCTGGCTTAGCTCATTGTATGACACGATTAAGGCATACATAGCCTGTTTAGATCCCTGAATCTCAGCTTAGGAGTAGTTGGCTTGGCTTATCTATGATAATAGATACAAGCAGGTTAGAATGAGGACAGCTGGAATGGAGCATTACCTTCATTTCCTCAGATGCTCCAAGTTAAATATCACAGTGAAAGCCATATCAAGTGTTCTTCATGTATCTTTAGTTTGCTCACTGTGATCCAATCAGTTAAGAAAGAAGTAGAAAAGAACAGGACCTGTATCTGGGGTAGCATTTGAACCCCCTCCCTGGGAACACACATGCCTGCATTATAGGAGGATCCCAAGTCCAAAGGCACATGTGGAAAATGCAGTACATCTATATGGAGAGCAAGGAATAATTCCCTCAGTGTAACAAGAGCATATTCCAGACCAAAGAGCAATATAAATAGCTCATCCCTATCCTTCATCCGTCTAACTGACCTGGACAACTCTAGAAATAGACACACACTACAGCAACCAAAAACAGATTAACTTCTTGGGACAATCAACAGTTGGACAAGTGCACCATGGCAGCCTACTACTAACTACGAGATGATCTTAACTTCAGAAACACCTTAACCACTGGTACAGTGCTAAGTACCAAGGTGTCAGACTGCCTTGGGAGTATCAGTCTTGGAAAGGGCTTGGCAAGGTGAAGACTTTAACTGTTTTCTGTCAACACCAGTGCATGAAGATACTAACGGGGACATCTAAAAGTAGATGTGTTAATTACATAATAAATTTCTAGAGTGACCTAACAGTCTATCTTCACCAAAATTTTCCAGTAGTGTCATAATATAGTAGCCTTAAGGTTATGTATGCAGTTTACAAAGGGGTGTTCCATTTTTACGAGGGTAAAAGGGACATTCTTCACCATGAAATTATGTCTTACCAACAAAAACACCTGTTTTGGTGCCACTGATGGCTTCTACAGGGACTCCTGCATCCTCTAGCGCTTTATATGTGCATTCTAAAAGTAATTTCTGTTGTGGATCCATGCTTTCAGCTTCCACATTATTAATTCCAAACAGGTGGTTGTCAAAAGCGTTAAATCTAAAATAAACAGAACAAATAAGAGCACAATATGAATAAAATGTTCATTTAAATCTGGACAGATTATTACCCAATATTTATACGTACATAATTCCCCAGCATGATGAAGGACTGACTCGAGTCAAAAGGGAGAATTTTTTATTTTATTTTATTTTTTAATTACATGACAGTACAAGCCCAGGGAAAAACAGGATTGATTATGATCCAGTTCTGGATTCTTATGATACTGGTCATAAGAACAGTGCACCTTCACAAGCAAATCGAGAGCATAAGATTCCCTTCTTGTCCATCTAGCAAATGCAGACTTTCTTACTTTGTATTAAAACTGTCACAGCTTCATTTTAATTAGAGCTACTTGCCCCAGCAAGCACAGGATTAGGGCCTGAGGTCCAGCAGATCTGATCAACCTTCAAACTGAAACTAGGCAAGACTCATAAGGCAGATCGTACCCGGAATCTGCCGCATTCTTCCACCGGCCATAAGTGGGCTTTACAAATCCCTTGGCAGGCTGTAGCCCACCTCAGATCTGAAATACACACCTTCATACGTAACGCATGTGCATGTGTGTATACTCAAAAAGTACACATCCATGGCACGACTGGTTGCATCCCAAGACATGACAAGTATGGTCGTACAAGTTGCATTATGCATTCAAAGATCATGGTCTGCAAAGAAATGTGCTCATAACTGTCATGTTACAGGAATTCCTGCAATTTGAAAACTACAAGTTCATTGTGTGAGATGAAAGAAAATCTGTTTCTACGTCCAATTTATAATACCTCCCTGCAGCTTGCTCTCTCTGAAAGGCTGGACACACCAGACTAGATACAGAAAAAATCTGTGGCACAGCACAGTAACACACTCACTCATTGAGAAGAGCAGCTCGTGTTGTATACATTTTTCCTGGCTTGTTACTGTCTGGATCGTACCACTCTTCGGTATTAAATCTCTCGGGGGGGATTTCTACTGTGCAGTTTTTGCCTTCCTCCAGCACTTTCCAGAAATTGTCAATTCCTTCACCTATTGTACAAATATTGCAAAGAAGATTAAATTATGCATTCCCTTTTGTCATGCTCATTCAGAAAAACACATTCTGTTACCTGAAACTCCTACATATAAATCTAGGTAGCTGAAATGTAATTGCTACTGATAAACAAACCATCATGTTTTGGTGACAGGAATATGGAAAGGAATGACTCACCTTTTCACTACACGCTTAAAAGCAAGTTACCCCACCAAATTAATTCCTTGAAAACTCTGAAGATTGTTTAAGAAAAATAACATACCAGATAGCCAAACAACATGGCATCAATGTTCCAGCACACATTTCATCTCCTCCCAGCTTCAGCTTTCTCCAGTATTCGTATGTCCTCATCTACACACACTCTGGAAGCAGTGCTAACCTGTTACATGACCAAGTACTCACCAGCTCAGCTCTATGTGATGCGGGGCGTCAGGGACTGGAACTGCAGGAATGGTTACTGCAGGACAGCAATCTCACCTGAGGCTAAACACCCCTCAGGACTCAGTCCACCTTCCCACTATCTAAATGTCTCCATCCATCTAATCTAAGAATACGAATGTTCCCCTGGATGGCATAGTCCTACACCTGTGCACGATCATCTGGCCAGTGCACAAGCAATAACCTCAAATCATCCCTGACACGTTTGGTTTGTCTGCGTGAGTTTCATGCATGCAGCTCAAAGCTCTGCCCACAGCGAACACTGCAGCTCTCGCTCTCTGTGGACAAATTCAAACTAACTCATTTTCACCACAATGAGATTGTTCAAAAAGATCCTACAAGTAGCAAAGCCATGAACTCTGCAAAATTAAGGGGGAAACATGCTATTTTACTCCACATCAATACTAACAAGTGACTGTGCTTTTCAATATTCAATCAGCATCCTGCTTTCTATTTACTCAAAACTTACCTCCGGGAAAGTTGCATGCTATTCCCACAATAGCAATTTCATCTCCTGTCTCCATCTTCATCACCTGGGCACCACAACACAGTTAGAAACAAAACTCAGATCAAACAACTTTACATCAACCGTAAGATAAATATTAGTTTAAAAGATGATCTTCACGTAAGTACACATATTT
>NW_011184435.1:0-1754 GCF_000146605.3 Meleagris gallopavo
ATACAGCATTAATTCGAATCTCTTTGCCTACCATCTCTTCAGTCCCATTACCTGATTTAATTGCTCGCAAGGCGTAATGCAGGGCAAAAAGAAATGATGAACAAGCAGTGTCAATTGTCAGCGATGGTCCAGTCAGATTAAACGTGAAGGAGACCCTATTAGCAGCTATGCTCATTGCTGATCCTGTACCAGCATAATGATTTATTTCACTTACTGATTTGCTTCTTAGGATTTCAAAGTCTCGATTCATAAGGCCTGTAACAATACAAATATATGTCATGTTACCCTGAGTGAAGAAAAGGGATGTATAGCACTGAACTTGAAACCATGTTTATGTTCTTCGGTTTCACCATTAACCTACTTAGCAACACGACTTCTATGGTGAAGCTTTTTCTACTCAAGTCAGAAGACAGTCAATTATCGGCTCGTCCTGCTGGCTTAGCTCATTGTATGACACGATTAAGGCATACATAGCCTGTTTAGATCCCTGAATCTCAGCTTAGGAGTAGTTGGCTTGGCTTATCTATGATAATAGATACAAGCAGGTTAGAATGAGGACAGCTGGAATGGAGCATTACCTTCATTTCCTCAGATGCTCCAAGTTAAATATCACAGTGAAAGCCATATCAAGTGTTCTTCATGTATCTTTAGTTTGCTCACTGTGATCCAATCAGTTAAGAAAGAAGTAGAAAAGAACAGGACCTGTATCTGGGGTAGCATTTGAACCCCCTCCCTGGGAACACACATGCCTGCATTATAGGAGGATCCCAAGTCCAAAGGCACATGTGGAAAATGCAGTACATCTATATGGAGAGCAAGGAATAATTCCCTCAGTGTAACAAGAGCATATTCCAGACCAAAGAGCAATATAAATAGCTCATCCCTATCCTTCATCCGTCTAACTGACCTGGACAACTCTAGAAATAGACACACACTACAGCAACCAAAAACAGATTAACTTCTTGGGACAATCAACAGTTGGACAAGTGCACCATGGCAGCCTACTACTAACTACGAGATGATCTTAACTTCAGAAACACCTTAACCACTGGTACAGTGCTAAGTACCAAGGTGTCAGACTGCCTTGGGAGTATCAGTCTTGGAAAGGGCTTGGCAAGGTGAAGACTTTAACTGTTTTCTGTCAACACCAGTGCATGAAGATACTAACGGGGACATCTAAAAGTAGATGTGTTAATTACATAATAAATTTCTAGAGTGACCTAACAGTCTATCTTCACCAAAATTTTCCAGTAGTGTCATAATATAGTAGCCTTAAGGTTATGTATGCAGTTTACAAAGGGGTGTTCCATTTTTACGAGGGTAAAAGGGACATTCTTCACCATGAAATTATGTCTTACCAACAAAACACCTGTTTTGGTGCCACTGATGGCTTCTACAGGGACTCCTGCATCCTCTAGCGCTTTATATGTGCATTCTAAAAGTAATTTCTGTTGTGGATCCATGCTTTCAGCTTCCACGTTATTAATTCCAAACAGGTGGTTGTCAAAAGCGTTAAATCTAAAATAAACGGAACAAATAAGAGCACAATATGAATAAAATGTTCATTTAAATCTGGACAGATTATTACCCAATATTTATACGTACATAATTCCCCAGCATGATGAAGGACTGACTCGAGTCAAAAGGGAGAATTTTTTTATTTTATTTTATTTTTAATTACATGACAGTACAAGCCCAGGGAAAACAGGATTGATTATGATCCAGTCTGGATTCTTATGATACTGGTCATAAGA
>NW_011184436.1:0-569 GCF_000146605.3 Meleagris gallopavo
TATAGTAGCCTTAAGGTTATGTATGCAGTTTACAAAGGGGTGTTCCGTTTTACGGGTAAAAGGGACATTCTTCACCATGAAATTATGTCTTACCAACAAAAACACCTGTTTTGGTGCCACTGATGGCTTCTACAGGGACTCCTGCATCCTCTAGCGCTTTATATGTGCATTCTAAAAGTAATTTCTGTTGTGGATCCATGCTTTCAGCTTCCACGTTATTAATTCCAAACAGGTGGTTGTCAAAAGCGTTAAATCTAAAATAAACGGAACAAATAAGAGCACAATATGAATAAAATGTTCATTTAAATCTGGACAGATTATTACCCAATATTTATACGTACATAATTCCCCAGCATGATGAAGGACTGACTCGAGTCAAAAGGGAGAATTTTTTATTTTATTTTATTTTTTAATTACATGACAGTACAAGCCCAGGGAAAAACAGGATTGATTATGATCCAGTTCTGGATTCTTATGATACTGGTCATAAGAACAGTGCACCTTCACAAGCAAATCGAGAGCATAAGATTCCCTTCTTGTCCATCTAGCAAATGCAGACTTTCTTACTT
>NW_011184437.1:0-728 GCF_000146605.3 Meleagris gallopavo
TTGCACACTGTCCAACCTGCAAGAAGTACCCAGGTTTCTGCTGCATCCTCATCAGTCAGCGTGCTCTTTCTTTCCTCCATACATTGCCTGCTGTACTCTTGTAGGGAACAGGTTGCCCAAAGTTGTGGATTCCTCATCCTTGGAGGAGTTCAAGGCCTGGTTGAATGGGGCCCAAGGCAACCTGATATGGTGGGTGGCAACACTGTCCACAGCTGTGATTCTATAATTTTATGATTCTGTTATTCTATGATATTCTGACCAGAAGCCCTTTCATGTGCTGTGCAGTACTGACCAAAAATTGCTCCCTCTTGCCAAGGGGGAATCATGATGTTTCCACAGCATCAGCAACAATTCGGGTTTACCTAAAATTTCAAGGACTCCACGGCAAGGCTAAAGCCATTTTTTATTTCAGCATGATAGCCTCTACAGCCCAGGGCTCTGAAACACCAGAAGGAAATTGAAAACATCACTCCATCCATTTCAGAAATGTTTTCAGAAAGAAAAGTTTCATTCTTACCCTGGACTGTGTCAAAATGGTGGCCTGACCTAACTATTTGGCTGCAAATTGATCTGCACCTGTAGTCTACAGAGACACTCGGAACAAGTTAGCCCTCTTGAAAGCTGTCTTTGAAAGAAAGTGATATATTGTTCTGGTAACAGATACTTGCCTGAGACACAGAATGACACAAACTGCATCGAAGGAGGGATAAGAAAGAGGTCACATGGTG
>NW_011184438.1:0-755 GCF_000146605.3 Meleagris gallopavo
CTCCTGAACTCCTCCTTTTGGTCCAAGGTTGTGTATATTGTTCAGTTTGGCCCTGGGTAACTAATGCAAGTCTAATTGTTTTTCTTCTCTCTGTTCAAGAAAGCAAATGTGGGAAAAGGCATAATAACATATTTTCACTCACCTCCTTCACCAGTAACAGAACACTTTTGCAAGCTTTTACCTGTTGCACAATAGGCCACTAACATCTACTCTCTTCTTTTTTTGTCCCCTTCTGTCCCTCCCAAGTTCTCTCAGCTCATTAAAATCTTCAACTCGCTGGGTCCCGAGAAGTTCCCTCTCGTAGAGCAAACTTTCTTCCCGAGCCATAAGCAGATGGTGAGTACCTGTGCTTTCTTCTGATTCCAGCATGGATGGGGGAGAAGCAGTAAATGTGATTTGGGCATAAGAGAGTGGTGGTATGCCGGGGAGAGCCTCAATTTTGCTTACAGAGAACTACTAGCTCAAAAGAAATATGTAAAAAAGCTCATCCCATAGAGTATGGAATCACTTTGTTCAGATTAATTGTTTCCCCTCCTGTCACATTGGAGTTGTTTACGATACATAAGAAGTCTGGGATATGGACAGAAATAACTGTTTGTCTCACATTAGTTTGCTTGGTCTGTCATGAGGTTGCCATCCATTAAATACTTATCAGCTTGACTGGGTACTCAAAGAAAACTGGAGTTCCAAAAACAGAGGTTGTTTCAGCTTGTAGCGTTTCCTTTGCTCAGTGGCTCTGGTCTTCCTGCCAACAC
>NW_011184439.1:0-942 GCF_000146605.3 Meleagris gallopavo
GAAAGAACAGAGGTGTGAGGAACCTGCAAAGGAAACTAGACTGAACTTCTGATCTAAACTACTTATATCAAACCCACAGATTTCAACTTTATAAAGATGTTTGTCTTTCTTTTTTCCACTTCTTGTGGTTAGGATGCCATGGTAGAATTGAAGAGTTCTGCATGCAGTGTACAAGTCCCAATTTAATACCAATTAAATATTCTGTAGATGGTTGAAAGAGTGTTCTGGATCCCAATTATCTTATTTCATGGTGAATACATATATTTTCATTCTTTATTCAACACTGAACGGCCCATAAAGCCTGTTCCTGCAATGCAAAAGACTTCCAATGTTTCCCTTGAAGTTCTGCAGGAAACAGATAATCTTACTGCTAACCATTTCTCCTGTGCAGTGCATGTAGAGACATGTAAGCACAGGTCTGTAGCTAATGCAGTCATGTTACTTTGCCACATTGTGCCCTAATTTGCAAATCATATCCTGTCTTGCAAACCTGTCTTGCAAAACTGACAGTGGAGTTCAAGATCAGGTTTTGCGGGGAAAGAGCTCTAGCACAACCAGGTTCCTCCTTCCTGTCCCTGTCCTGTCCATTCTCTTCTGGACAGAAGCTAATGTACAACTTCACTGTTATGAATAATCATTTTTCTGCTGGGTCTCAAAGTGGATGAGAACTGGTCTTGACACTCAAGAGCCTGCAGTTCTGTTTCTCAGTTACTTCATCAGCGATGTGAGTGGATGACACCTCCCAAAGGTGCAAACATTTCTCAGCCCAAGGTTTCTAGTTTTCCTCTTGGGCCCAGTCACATCCACAGCTCATCTGTGAGTCTGTTGGCAGTAAGTATTAGGAAATCTTATGATTTAGGAAGCATTTATGTTTCTCTGCAGTACTGCCTGCCTCTTTACTCAGCAAAGGAACTGAGTGACATAATTCTTGCCTTGAAGCTG
>NW_011184440.1:0-753 GCF_000146605.3 Meleagris gallopavo
CCTGGGATGGCACCACAGCTGGTCTTGGTCTGCAGAGTCTGGGGGTATGGCGGGGGGGATCTGGGAGGGTTTTCCCAAGCTTAATGACTGTATGGGTGGGTGTGGCGGAGCAGGGAAACTGGGAGGATCTGGTGGGGAGGATCTGGTATCTAGGAGGGCTGTATGAGTGAACAAGGGAGAGGGATCTGGCAGGATGGTATGGGTGGGTGTGGAGGGGGATTGCTGGTCAGATCTGGTGACCTCAGAGGCCTTTCCCAGCATTCATAATGCAGTGAATCAGCAGGGTGGGCTGCTGTCACGCCAGGTGACCCCGCGACCCCGTGACCCCATGAGCTGCGCTCACCTGGGCCACGTTGGGGATGTCCTCATTCATGTGGATGAAGAGCGGCAGCAGACTCCTCTCCGCCTGTGGCAGCAGCTGCTTCCTGCCCGGCGCCTCCAGCAGCAGTGCAAAGAGCTCCATGGAGCGCCAGCGCACCTCTGTGTTGTCCTGGAAGGGAACACACATAGGGAGTGGTGCTGAGCTCTGCACGGTGCGGGGGTGTTTGGGTGCTCCCCGCTGCCCCGCGCCCCTCACCTCACTGAAGCAGGACAGCAGCTGCACGGCCAGCTGGCCGAGCACACCTCGGATGCTGGCGGGGTGCTGTGCCAGGATGCCCCGCAGCAGACACGTGGCCTGCAGTTTGACATCAGCCCGCATGTCCTGCAGCCACAGCAGCACGTCGGGCAGCAGAAGCTGCATCCTTCTGGCGT
>NW_011184441.1:0-4857 GCF_000146605.3 Meleagris gallopavo
GCCATTCCGCCACCTGGCAGCGCCCAGCAGCTGTGACCACAGGTTGTGGTTCTCCATGAAGAACGCCAGGTTGTCCATCTCAGTGCACAGCAGCAAAAGGCGCACTGGTCTCCACCACCATCCTGCATGGAAATGGGGCAGTGAGGGGTCAGGGGTCAGCGTGGGGTCAGGGGTCAGTGTGGGTGGTGCCCCTGGTCAGTGCGGGCACGGCACTGTTACCTGATGGCGGAGGTAGGTGCAGTTGGGCGGAATGGCTTCTTGGTGATGGCGGTGACCTCCAGCGGACCGAGCTCCTCGGAGGACACCAACTGCATGATGAGCACCACAAAGAGCTCCGGGAAAAGCAGTCGCACCTGCGGGCCGTACTCCAGGTTCTGCAGGAGCTTGTACAGCACCGTGGCCGCCTGCGGAAAGCACCCGGACAGCGCTCAGCACTGAGCTGCTCCCCCAGGTTGGGGGGAGGGAGGAGGGAGTGTTCCTGGGAGACCCCAAAACTCACGGCCAGGGTAAGGGTGCCATTCTTGGTCTTCTGGCCCAGCGGTGCGATCTCCAGCAGATGCAGCAGCTCCTGCACCATCTTTGGCACCACGTCCACCGAGGACAGCGCCAACTGCCACAGCTCCCATATGTCCCTACGGCACAGAGCCATCCTCAGCGGGAGCCCCTCTAGGAGTGGGCTGGGGGTCCCTCTCTGCGTAGGGTGAGAGTCCTTCTATGAGTGGGGCAAGGGTCTCTCTAGGTGTGGGCTGAGGATCCCTCTCCGTATCGGGTGAGGGTCTCTATCCATGTGTGATGGGCATCCCTCTCCACATGGGGTGGTCTCCCTCTGCGTGTGGAGTGGGGGCCTCTCTCTGTTTGGGATGGGGGTCCCTATCCACGTGGGGTGGAGGTCCCTGTCCTTGTGAGGTGGGGCTCTCTCTCTACAGGGGGTGGGGGCAGCGCACTTGTCACAGGAGGGGGAGCAGTGCAGCAGGCTGAGTGTCATTGCACGAGGGTTGGCGGCGGCCAGCCAGGGGAAGGTGCCACGGATGTGCTTCAACGCCTCCTCCTCTGTGATCAGCTTCCTGCTCCTGTGGATGGCTGTCACGATGCGCTGCACCTGGAAGGGACATGGGAACAGCAGAACTTCACTCCAGGCATCCCCAAGAGGGGCCAAGCACCCTGAAGTCTCAAATCAGACCATTGCCGTGCAGAACAACCCAACCCAACACTGCCTTCCAGCACCCAACCCAACCCAACCTCACTCTAACTATCATGACCCAATCCAACACAAACCCAACCCCCAGCAAACCCAACCCCACCCCACCATCCAGCACCCAACCCAACCCAACACCCATCACCAAACCCAACCCAGACCCAACATCCAGCACCCAACCCAAACTCAACCCCCAGGACCCAACCCAACTCCAAACCCAACCCCCAACCTCCAATTCAACCCCACCCCCCATGGGCTCAGCCCCCTGGCAAACAGCTGCCGGTTGCTCACATCGTTGGGCGTAGGCTTGAAGTCAACCATCAGCACGTCCATCAAGTTGGAAGCAACCTGGGTGTTGTAGTTGCTGCAGTCCTTCATGCCCTGCAGCGCCAGGAGGATGAGGTCGGTCGTCTCCGAAGAGTGGAAGTGCTTTGCAAAGCGCTGGGGAGGAACGAATGCAGAGGGGGGGAAGGAACGTCAGCCGTGTTCCCCCCATCCCCACAGACCCTGTGGCCATGAGTCCTGGCGCGGCGATCCCTCCTCACCAGCAAAATCTCCGAGGTGTTGGTGGTCCAGCTGAGGGAGAACTCATGCTCATCTTCCCACTGCTCCTGTTTCCCCTGCTCATCCGGCTGCGCTTCCCAGCCTGGAAAGGAGAGTGAGGCATGGGTGTGTGAGCGGTGGGAGCCCTGCAGGGAGCTGGACAGCTGCCCCCACCCTGAGCGCGGGGCCGTGGGGCACAGCTCCCCAGTGCAGTGGGGTTCTTCACTGCTCTGAGTGGCAGCTGACGCAGCGCCATCCACGCTCGGCCCCGTGGGACGTTTGCAATGGATGGAGGCAGTCAGCGACCGTCTTCTTACGGCTTCTCCACAGGATGAATTTGTAGAGGTAATGGAGAGCACTCAAAGCACAGTGGTGCATTTTGTCCTCCTGGAAGGCGCAGCACAGGATGAGGCTTCCCACCAGCTGTCCCAGCACAGGCAGGCGGAACTCGCCACAGCAGATGGATCTGGATTGTCCCGAGCAGTGATGGGGCTGTGCATGGAGAGCAGAATGTTGAGCGCACGCCCAGAGAGGGGAGAGCGGGGAAAAGGAGGGCCAAAGACCCCACGCCGTGGGGGTCGGGCCCTTACCCTCTCCTGGCAGTAATGCGCCAGTGAATGGCACAGCTTCCAGATGTGCCCCACTGCCCTCTGGCGCGCAGCTGAGTTCTGCATGGAGGTGAAGGGCAGCAGCACCTGTGGGAAGAGGAGCTGTTGCTCTGCCCTGCGGGCCCCCGGATCACCCCATAAGGTTTTTGGGGTGGTGGGGATGGCGGGGGAACACCCCTCCTCCGTGCGGCCCCTGCGGGCACAGCTCACCTGGAGGACGTTTTTCAACTCCTCTCCAATGCTGGCAGTGGGGTGGATGAACACCAATGTGTCCAGCATCTCATCCAGAGCCCTGAGAGTCTGCAGGATGGACAGAATGGGGGGAGATCAGAGGGGAGGGGACAGGGGATGCACAGTAAGACCCACTCCTGCAAGCCGGGGGGATCCTGCAGCTCCCCAGCACCCACCTTGGAGTAAAGGCTCATGTCCAGGTCCTGCTCCGAGGGAAGCAGCAGGATGCTCTGGAAGCACACAGCAAAGAGAGGGATCTTCTCCTCCAACGCCCCCTCCACCTTACTGCAGAAACAAGGACTGCGGCGCTGAGAGCGCTGTGCTGCGGGACGGGGAGTGGACCTCCCCATGGGCAGCACTCTGCAGAGTGAGGGGGCAGTGCAGGGAGGAAGCCCCTCCTCCATGGGGATGTGTGAGGCATAGGGAGTCCTGAGAGCTGCTGCGGTGGGTGTGGGTTGGGGTTGGGGTAGGGGTTGGGTTTAGGTTTGGAGTTAGGGCTAGGGTTAGGGTTAGAGTTAGGGTTAGGGTTTAGGTTGTGGTTAGTGTTAGGCTTAGGGTTAGGATTAGGGTCGGGTTACGGTCAGTGTTAGAGCTGAGGCCCAGCAGGGCTGCAGGACTCCCTCTGCTCCTTGGCCAGCCCCAGTGGGGGAGAACAGCAGCCCAGTACCGCCAGGATTGTCCCCTGGGGCTGCAGGGCCATCCCAGCAGCAGTGGGGCAGTACCTGAGGGCGGTGATGGTGGCTATCGCTTGCAGCCGCAGTTCAGAGCTCAGCTTTTCGTGCGGCTCCTCTGCCAGCAGCACCTGCAGCACAGCAGGATGGCACTGGGCACTCAGTGCTCACAGCACCGGCAGGAGCGGAGCCGCCCACTGCCCCCCCTCGAGCACCCACCGCCCCTCACCATGATGTTCTCCACAAGATCATTCCGGCGGCAGAAGATGCGCAGTTCCTGCAACCTGTTCCTCTCCGCTGTGGTGTTGCAGATGGTGCGGATGCTCTGCAGGAACTTCATCTTCTGCTCCTCATTCTGAGGCTGTCAGAGAATGGGGGGAGCGTGAGCAGGGGGCCAGGGGGGCACAACCCTCCTGCAGCTGAAATGAGTCCGGGGTGTGGATGGGGCACCGCCGCGATGGCAGCGGCCGCAGTCACCTCTGTTCTCCGGACAAAGGCCTCAATGTTGTCCATCGCATAACGCTCCACGGCACACATGGGCATCCCAGAGGTGTCCGAGTGGGGAGCTGGAATTGGGAGAGCAGGGGGGGTTGGAATTAGAGTTGGGTTTAGGGTTGTGTTTAGTGTTAGGCTTGAGGTTGGGGTTGGGGTTCAGGTTAGGGTTGGGGTTGGGGTTGGGGTTGGGTTTCGGCTTAGGTTTTAGGGTTAAGTTTAAGGTTTGGGTTGAGGTTGGGTTAGGTTTTGGTTTAAGGCTGGGGTTAGGTTTAGAGTTAAGGTTGGTGTAAGGGTTGGGGTTGGGTTAGGTTGAGGGTTAAGGTTGGGATTAGGGGGTTAGGGCTGGGTTAGGGTTGGGGCTAGGATTAAGGTTTGCTTTCAGGCTTGGGGTAGAGGAGCCCAGAGCAGAGCGAGGAGAGGAGGGCCTCTGCCCTCTGCCACCCCACGCAGCCCCCGCACCGTGCAGAGGGCGCTCCCCCCCCAGCCCTGCGGGGACCCTCACTCACGGGGCGGCACAACAGTGCGCTCCTGGGGTGGTTTGCCCTCCTCCTTGGCCTCTGCGGGGCGGGAGGGCTTTCTCTCCTCCATCGCAGAGGATGAGGGCTGTTGGGGACCGGCCATGGCCTGGGCAGCCACGGGCGGGAGGAAGCGCTGCGGTTTGACCAGAGGGGCGGTTTGCACCGCAGGTCTGCTCGCGTGCTGTCCCATCAGAGTCCTGACGGAAAGTGAGGGGCACAGCGCTGGCACTGCTGGACCTGTGGGGCACCGGGACGCATCACAATGGGCCTCACTGTGACTCAGTGCCCCGCCCGCGTGGGGCCCCTGCAGCGCTCAGCTCTGCTCAGGGCTGCTCAGTTCCCCAGCCTGCGCTGAGGAATGGGTTTCTTATTGTAATTATTTTACTAAATCATTAAAAAAGAGGGCAACGGAAGCACAAAACTCAGAAATTGGAAATGTGTGCTTCACATCGAGGCTGAGCCGCTCCGGGGGGGAGAGAAGGGGGGTTCATGATTTCCCTGATGAGTTCACCAACTAAAGTTGGGGTTGGAGTTGGGGTTGGGGTTAGGATTATAGTTGGGGTTGGGGTTCTGGTTCGGGTTATGGTTGTGATTGG
>NW_011184442.1:0-730 GCF_000146605.3 Meleagris gallopavo
CTGCTGCAAATAGTGACAAGGGATCGGTACCATCCAACACACTGCTCAGTGGGTCCATCACAGAACTAGAAGAAGAAGAGGAGGTAGAAGAAGTACTTCCTTTCCGGCTCATTTTCTTGGTCTTGGATTCGGTAACCTGGAAAAGTTCAAAACCTGTTAAAAAAAAGTCTTCCCCACCTTCTTTAATGAAGCATTACAGACTACATAAACTATCATCGTGCAAAGAAAGCAAGGACTCATCTACCACAAAGTCTTTAGCATCAGCTACCGCATGTAAGTAGAAGCACATTTCTGAATCCAGAGCCACTCGTCACTAGCATTTCCATCCCATCTTTTCTTTCAATTCTGAGTCTACAAAACTCTAAGAACACTCCTTCTAAATTGATTTCTCGTATCTCTATTTTATTTTTTCCTCTCTCTCTTTCAACTCCTTCCCGTGCATTGCCTTTGGCTGGGACAGGGTTAATTTTCTGCCTGACAGCTGCTGATAGCTGTGGTGTGTTTTGGATTTAAGATGAGAAAAATGTTGATAATACGCCAATGTTTTTTAGGTGGTGCAGAGCCAGGCTTATTCTGAGTCAAGGACTTGCCAGCTTCGAGCACTGCCCTGACAGCAAGGAGCTGGGGTGCACAAGAAGCTGGCACAGGACAGAACCAGGGCAGCTGACTCAAAATGGCCACAGGGATGCCCCAGACTACGTGGTATCAGGCTGAACAACAAAAACTGAGC
>NW_011184443.1:0-425 GCF_000146605.3 Meleagris gallopavo
TCCTGGCACGTCTGCTGGTGAGTAGATGCTCCAGAGACCAGTGCCACAAGCCTCAAGGAGGAAGCAGCATGGGCGGGTGTGCCAGCACCCGCCTCACCCCTGGGGATGCTGTTCTCTACCTGGGCTTACAGCACCATGGGCAAAGCTGCTGGCTGCTCTGTGCCCTCCAGAGCAGAGCCAGGCTGCTTCCCTCCTGGAGGAAGCCACCGCCCTTGCTGCAGAAATGACCCTGCTTCTCCTTGCTCTCGCTCAGGTGGTGGCAGGGAGCCCTTTTGCAGGCAGTGAACTCCAAGCCGCTGCCTTGCTGCTTATCCAAAACCTCCACAGCAGGATCCACAGAGCTGTGGGGGCCATGTGGGCTGCTGAGATCCCCGTGCTGCTGCGTTGCCTCGAAGGTAAAGTATTAGTGGAGAGGGAGGCAGTGG
>NW_011184444.1:0-491 GCF_000146605.3 Meleagris gallopavo
GCAGAGTCAAGGATGCAGCAAGTCGTTCTTTCTCTCCTTCTTCATTCAGGTGCTGCTGATCCTCTACATTCTGCGCAGCTGCACATCTTCCACGCAGCAGAGCATGTTTATACCCTTCCTGTGCCAAGCAGTGGTCATCCTCACTCGCTGTGACGCAGAGATCATGATTGACAATTTCTCCCGGCTGCCTAAGGCCACAGACAGGTACTGGCACTTCTGCCTTTGCTGTTGCTCTGGTCACACTTGTAGCTTGCCTCTGCCAGAGCGAGCCAGGGAGGAAGCAGCTTTTCTTTTTCCTCTAAAGTCCGTTTGAGGCAAAAATTACTCAGTCACAACTTGAGACTCTCCTTTTTCTAGCGAGACATGGAAGAGAATAAGAGAGTTTTGTCTTCAACGGTGGGGGCGGTAGAAGAGAAGAGAAGAGAAGAGGAAGAGAAGAGGAGAGAGAGAGAGAGAGAGAGAGAGAGAGAGAGAGAGAGAGAGAGAGAGAG
>NW_011184445.1:0-520 GCF_000146605.3 Meleagris gallopavo
GCTTTTCTTTCTAATTTCTGTTTTTAATGTTTGCGTATGTTTTTTTATTGACTGTTACTACCTAAAACTCAAATAGCTTCATGTGAAATTGACTATATAAGTATCGATATTGAAATTCTAAGCTTGGTTTTATTCTGCAGTTTCTTTTTTTTTAACCTAACTTTGGTAAGTTCAATTGATCTGCTCATCTGATTTATACTGTACTAGCAGTAATATGAGAATCAGGTCCTAAATCTACAGATACACTTAGGTAGTGTCTGTTGCTCCAGCTGCAGATATGTGCACTGTGTGGTCATTCTCAAACAGTCTTTTATTTTGTCTCCTTCCCCCCTTCATAGTTGTTTTAAATTTATGGCTTCTATGATTTACTTTTCAATGGAATTACCACTGAGAATCAAGAACTCTACAAATCTTCTGACTTGCTAACTTCCACCTTCCCTGCTAATTTGTGTGCTTATGAAGGAATTCAGCTATAAATCACCAATAACACAGCTATCTTAGCAAAATCAAATGTCATCCA
>NW_011184446.1:0-683 GCF_000146605.3 Meleagris gallopavo
ATAAGGCAAGTAAGTGAAAACATTTTCTTCCTTTTCTTGGTGGTGGTGGTTGCCATTTGTTTGGCTGGGTAGTTTTCCCTCAAGTAATACAATATTCCTCCTCTTCTCACGGCTGTTCTACCCAACATCCTTTGTCTTGGTTCCAGTCCACATGATGGGTGCCCGTTCAAGGCAGAATACTTCTCACAAGAGCTCACTTTGATCCCGTCTATTCCTGAGGACTGTTTTCTTTTCCCTTTCTGACTGTGAAGTTTCAGAAAAAAGTTAGTTAGTTTTCATGTAAGAATTATCAGTAATCTTCTCCTCTTTCCTTACCTCTAGTAGGAAAGAAGAATTATTACTATGAGACAGAAATAATCCATTCAGTCTCGCTCGTGACGGCACCTCTTCAATTTGAGTTTTCACTGGGAGGAGAGAAATAGTCCTGTGTTCTTACTATCTTGTGGGAGAAGTCCTATAAATACAACACAGTTTGGAAGCGTGAGAAGCACAGCATCTGTGCATCCGACTTCCCTAAATCTACAACCCTACTAGCCTGCTAGTGTAGCGTAAGACCCGTGACAATGTGAGCAACAGCAGTTCTCGCACGCTTCTGCCTCTGCTAATGAGAGGCAAGCAGAAACCAAGGACAAAGGCCTCAAGATGACCCACAAAGAAATTTCTCTATCGTGAGGCCAATGACT
>NW_011184447.1:0-577 GCF_000146605.3 Meleagris gallopavo
TAACCACTGTCCTAGAGAACGCCCTCTGATGCAGAATGCCTGTCCTGTACAGCTCAGCCTCATGTTCATTTTCTGGTTAATTTGCTTTGTCCTGACCTATGCTTTCTTCCCAAAGCATCAGATATATCAGTCTTCAACAAGAATCTCTTATTTTAGAATTCACCCAACTGTGCCCTCCTGGAGCACTGATTTTTGTATGAAAGGTCATAAAGGCCTTTGGCTTTCAACGTGAAGTTAGAGCAAGAAGGGCACGTAAAGCAGGAACCTAAACTGTTACAATTATGGCCATAAGGAACACTTCTTTTTCCCTCTTGTTCAGCACTGGAGGGAAATAGATTTTTTAAGGAAAAAAAAAGAAAAAAAAGTTAGTCCCATCCTCACCAGAAACTCACACTTTGACATTCCGCTCTCCCAATAAAAGGAGGCACGTGTGATCTGGAAGTTTCCAGCAATGTTTTGCTTTCTGTTCTAAGACGACAAAAACAAGTTCAGGAAATACTGATCATGCAGGAGCAGAACAGTTTCATGTGTTTCTACTACAATTAGCAGCATTCTCCACAACCAGACACACTGAAGT
>NW_011184448.1:0-663 GCF_000146605.3 Meleagris gallopavo
GTGTCCACCAGCTTTTCCATTCAGGATGCAGGAATGATAACAGATATCTTGTACTTCTCTTTGACTTTATTTTACCGGGTACTGCTATACATCTTTCTCTGGTAGCACTTTGGACTTTTCGAGTGCAAGTAAAGATTTTAAAAAAGAGGCTTTAGTCTTGGCTATGTCCCTTTAATTATCATGTGTCAGCTACTAAAGCATTTCCAATAGTCCTAATTGAAACATGAGCCAATTTACTAATTAGCCAAGACTACAGGGGGAATACACAAAGGGAAATCACTTTTTTGTGTCAATATTTCCTCTTTTATCCCTCTTCAAGACATGGTGCAATGTCAACGAACTCTACACCACAGCAGCCAGACAGATGGGGCTCCTGGACAGTGTCCAGCACAGTCCCACTGGGACAGACAAGGAAAGGTACACACAGTTTGAGCTGAGCAGCCTGATCTCCATCTCAGGCTATGGCCACTTCTTGCATAGCATTTTCTTCACTTTCCTCCTCTCTGTGATTTGCCTTGGCATAAGATGGTGTTCCTGGCCTTGGTCCTTGCAGAAGTGGTCATGTACTGCTCATGTGAGGAGCATCCTGTCTAGGGCAGAGAAGCAGCAAGCTGAAGGTTGCCTGCACAGGTCCCAGCTCTAAGCTGTGGGGAAGCTTCTCAG
>NW_011184449.1:0-514 GCF_000146605.3 Meleagris gallopavo
GCTATGGCCACTTCTTGCATAGCATTTTCTTCACTTTCCTCCTCTCTGTGATTTGCCTTGGCATAAGATGGTGTTCCTGGCCTTGGTCCTTGCAGAAGTGGTCATGTACTGCTCATGTGAGGAGCATCCTGTCTAGGGCAGAGGAGCAGCAAGCTGTAGGTTGCCTGCACAGGTCCCAGCTCTAAGCTGTGGGGAAGCTTCTCAGCAGCTTCTATGCCTCCTCCTTTCTCTATCCTTGTGAAAGGAAGGACAGCAAAGACATTGGTACTGTATAAGGAGCAATCCCTGAAGTCTCTTCCTTCCTCTCTCAAGGAAGTTTGCGCCTTGTGAGTCAGGGTAGACATTAGGAGGGAGGCTACAGGGATGAAATATGGTGAAAGAATGTACAGAATATTGCCTGTATCATGAAGCTTTCAGAAACCAGCTGAACTACCACTGGCCTGTCAGGAATGGCTTGGTGGGCTTGGCTCTGCCTGAAGGCAGTGATGATAGCAGTTGCTTCCAGTTCTATTTT
>NW_011184450.1:0-586 GCF_000146605.3 Meleagris gallopavo
ATTTTTACTACTTAGACAGAAAAATTTTAGAAGTTTAAAATCTAAAGCTTGAAGCTGCCGTCAGTGCTGGAATCGAAGGTGTACTTTTTGAAGCCACAACAGACTCTGACACTGTCAAAGAACTTTTTCACTCTCACAAGTTTCCTCCCCCGCCTCCATCCATTTCTTTCTTTTTTAAGAGCATCACAGGACTGATATATTTTTAATACAAACACACACGTACACATACACACACACACACAACACACCAGTTTAGTGATGAAGGCTGAAGCATGTAGCATCTCAATCACCTGCCTGGGCTAAGAAAAAAAAAAGGAGGAAAAAAAACCAAAACAACCAACCTTCTAATATAATGTGTATAATGTACATTTTGACTATGGCATTTCTCTTTGTGTAATTAACTTTGAGCTTGTGGTACTGCAGGAAGAGAAGACGATGTTAATGGGCGAGAGGTAGCGAAATGAACAGCAACACAGTCGCAGCCTGCTGAGGGGTCTGGGAGATTGCATAGGCTGCCCAAGATGGTGGCGTGGCACAGCCCTGTCCTGTAGGTCTCACTGGATGTGGGAGTGAATCCCAGTAACAC
>NW_011184451.1:0-639 GCF_000146605.3 Meleagris gallopavo
GTTTCCTAAATCCTAAGGACATCCAGCATTCCTTTGCAAAGCCAAAGAGGATGAGCTCTTAGCAGACATTACAGTAATTCTAAGAAAAAAAATAATTGTACCAAAACTCCAAAGGTATTCTAGCAAATAAATTTAATGTTCAGAGTAAGAGTTTAATCTGTTAATTAAAAAAAAAAAAGTACTACAGAACCACAGTATATCCCAAACTGGAAAATCAGTATTATGCGTATCATGATGTCAGAGTTAACAACTGAAACGTATGGGCAAGGAGAGACCTACTAGGCTAAGAAAAAGAGCTAACCTACAGACAAAAACTGTCTCTCAAATGGATTTAAAAGGGCAAGCTGCAAATCTTTCTCAGTTTTGGCTGGCTGCGTGGACAAACTCTCTAACACGAGTTCTCTTTGTTACTTGTAATTACTGATCACTGTACCTACGTGAAATTCTGAGTTCACATAAGGTCTGGAAAATAGACAGCAGTGCAAACTGAAGTTGGCATCGATACAAAGACAGAACAAGGCAAATGACAATGTCTGCAAATGATGCAGATGTCTGCAAATGTAGATGATAGAATCCCACTTTACTAACCTGTAGCTGAACGTATTCACAGTCCTCAGTGACATTTTCTTTTGTTGTCTC
>NW_011184452.1:0-624 GCF_000146605.3 Meleagris gallopavo
CAAAAAGTCTTACTCACGTTGCCCACCGCTGAATCCTGGATAACAGCTCCAGCCTTCTCTGAGCTGGATGGGACATTGTAGAGCTGCTGCTCTTCTTGGAAGCACTTGGGAGATCTGACCAGCGCAGAGCCCTTTCGTGCTGCAGGTGGAGTGGCACCACTCTGGCAAAGGGAAAAGAATCAGGTTTCAACCCACATTAGAACCCTCTGAAGGCTCCCTTGGTATTCAGAGATGTTCAGGTCACATACTGTGTAGCTCCTAGTTTCCACAGTCTAGACCAGGACTGTGGTAGTTAAACTGAATGTGTTTGTAAGAAAGATAAGCAGATTTAAAGCACCTTTTTTTGAATTTCTAATCAATTCAAAACAGAACTACTTTGTACTTCCCTAAAAATAAATGATTTTCTGCCAAATTAAAAAACAAAACAAAACAAAACAAAACAAAACAAAAAAAACAACCAGGAAAATGCTAGAATTAAACCCTAAATCTTAAGCTGTATTCTGAGGCTCTATGGGAGGGAGATGGGTTGGGGACCAGTGGTACGTGAGGGACTGAGGGAAGACGTACCTGTGTGAGCAAGGACTCCCGGCTCTGCATGGATGGGACATCATACACCTCACTGGT
>NW_011184453.1:0-1201 GCF_000146605.3 Meleagris gallopavo
GAAGCATAGTGCTAAGATCTGGATTGTGCTCTCTTGTGCCTAACGTCAGCTCAGTTTCACCTTCTCCAGAGCTGCCTGCTCCTCTTGTTACAGCCTGTTGTGCATCAGTGTCAGGGAGGCAGGAGCAGGGATGTCAGTGTCGTGTGCAGTGGTGGGCCATGACACATGAGGTGCAGTGAGATTAGCAGGTGTGTTTTAAACAGACCTTCCTGCAGACAGCAGATCCCTCAGCATTCCCACAGAACCTCTCTGGGGCAGAACACAGCCCTTGCAGGGCATCCTGGGCAGGTTTACGTGGGGCAGCGATCTCTGCTCCAGCTGCAGAACCCAGCCCAGGAGCTCCTGGTTCCTGGGGATAAAGCTGCCAGTTCAAAGAGCTTCTCATTCGGCAAATGCAAGTGTGTTTAGGTGACTGTTTGTTCCAGAGATGCAGTCTGGGGCTCTGGGATCCCAGGTGAGTACATAACAATGTGTTACAGCTGGGCCAGGGCTGGCTCAAAATACCCATAAGAACAGTCTCTTCAGGGAAGACATGTTTCTACCTGGAACATTTTGCAAATCTCTCCCCTCCTGATAGTCATACTAGGTGCGGACAGCTTCATGATTACATCTCTGTCTCTCCCTGCTAGAAAGGTGTGTTTCGGCTCATGAACGAGGACTATTTCATTGAACCAGTAGCCACCAGCTTTCCTGAGGATGCAGCAGCACAGCCCCACAGGGTATATAAACGCCATGCTCCTGAGCACCCGGGAGAGCAAGACAAAAAGCGGCCAGCAGCATGGGCAGCCTGCGGTGTGCAAGGTATTGTCTCCTCTCTCATACCTCTCACGATGAACGGCTAGATCCTAGAATTCACAATTTGGGTTCTGTAATTTGAAGTACGCAGTGAGAAGACAAAGGAATTGGTGCCAATCCTTAGTCTTCTAAGGTGCCTTAGCAGACATGCTTATCTTAAAATCTGGGAGTGTTCAGCTAAAAGCACCCAGCTTTTACCTTAAAGGACACTGAGTTGAATGCTCTGAGTTTTGGAAGTTGCTGTGCTGGTCCCCTTTGCCATTTATCTGTCTGGAAACGAAATGCTCAGAGCACTGAGACACAACTGAGCTGTGGTTTTGTGGTGGTTTCTGTGGGTGGTGGGCATGCTGGGCCCATTTGGTAGGTGTCTGCCAGCTGGCTTTGGATTCCTTGCTGCAGGATGGCC
>NW_011184454.1:0-891 GCF_000146605.3 Meleagris gallopavo
GTTGCTTTTTAAGTCCCTCTCACTTTAAAAACGTTGGAAAGAATGATATATTTTTAAAACTACTTTCCAAAGTAAGTAAGAATTTATCACCTTGTGTATACAGTGTTTCTGGCTGTTTCTGTCATTCAGGAATCACCAGCATGAAAAATCTAAAGCCTGAAGAAATGTGTTTCCTCTCAAGAGATTTCTTCATTCTGGGCAAGAGTTCATGTTAGACCCATCCTCCAGTCCCCCAGTTCTTGCTGGGTTGCATTACGCTGTGGAAACATCCAGGTCATCCAGCACAGAAAGCAAGACTGAGTGGGCCAGGGGAGGTTGTCAGAAGTCCTGGAACTGTGGCCACTTGCCATTTGATCAGGAGCAGATATCCTAAGCCATTCAGCCCTGGCATCCCTGCTCGGATCACCAACAAAGTCACAGTCACTCTGAGTTGCAGTTCTTCCAGATGAGATTAGCTCGGAGGTGGCAAAGAAAGGGAGAGGACGTCTGGAAGGTAGTTTGGAGACGTGTCTGAAAAGCACCATCAGAGCATCCCCCCAACAAAAGCCTCTCAGGTGCTACCTTAAAACAGCTGCACCTCACTCAGGAGAAAAACCAAGTCTGATAGTGGAAAGTTGGTTCTTGTGCATAAGAGATACTCCCCGGGGATGCTTTTGGAGAGAATAAAAGCGGCTGGGCTGGCTAAGCAGTGCCTTCCAAGTCATGTAATTTTAGAGTTAAAAGTGATGTTTTAAGCCCCTGGGGAAGGGTCCAGCCTGTTTCATCTCCCAAAGCGGTTTCACACTGCGGGCAAGCAGAGTAGGAGCAATGCTTGTTCCATTGCTCAGAGTGCAGGAGTGTCCAGCAGCAAAATGGCTTTGGACACGAACGCTGCTTGTCACACCAGTTTTT
>NW_011184455.1:0-868 GCF_000146605.3 Meleagris gallopavo
CACCCTGGTTCACTGGGAAAATAATCCCTCCTGCCGAGCTACTGCATTTCGTTCTCAGTGTTTCTCATTGTAACTAACAACCCTATTAACACAAAGTATCTACGGGAATTGAGCGAAGACAAAACATTGGCCAAACATATAGAAACTGAATTGCACTACGCCAGGGTTCAAACCTAAGCTGGAGGGTCATTGCGTGAGGATGGAGGCAGACTTTGTTTACTTTCTGGGAGATTCATTTGTGCCATTTCAGACAAAACAACAAAGCGTCACACGTGAGGAAATGTAACATCTCTACTTTGTGGCTGAGGAGAGCAAAGTGACATCAACAGCAAAGGAAAGGTCTCAGATAAGGAAGCAGCACGAGGTTTCAGAAACAAACATACACGCAATTTGTCAAACGTAGGCAAGGCCAAGATCTCATTGCACTTGCCCTCGGTGTAAGGCAGGGCGTTGCTCTCTGTTTGTCACACGCAGCGATTCCCGTGTCCGATTTTTAGTTGCACATACTCAAACGTAAGAGTTCTGTTTAATGCAGCGCTTGACCTGTGCCCCACAGAAAGGAATAAAAGGTGGCTCTCCGTACAGGAAGACGACGGATCTTTAGGGCTATCTCCAGTTTCGCCGTACAGCATTAGGCATCAAAGACAGCCCAGGGGCAGCTCTGCACACCGTGGCAACAGAGGACTCCTCCAACCTGGGTACCTAACAAACACTGGGATTTTTTCACATTGCAGAACTTGCAATAAGGGGATAAAAACATAGAAATAACACAAGGGTCAAACATGCAAGAAGTTCTCCTAATTTTGCTATCTCTTATATAAATCAGTTCAAGGTCCAAAATATGGGTGGGAAGAGGACACTATCAAAT
>NW_011184456.1:0-454 GCF_000146605.3 Meleagris gallopavo
AACTGAGGTTGGCTTCCAAGGAAGAAACAAACCTGAATTCTCCTGGGAAAATATTAATGCGCAGGACGCCTAGTTGAAACCAAGGGTACCCTCCTGATTTTTTCCATCAAACAATTGGCACTGTGCCTCAGGAACACAAATTCTCAAAAGCTGCTGACATTCCCAGAGGTGCAGCAGTTCATGCAACGCAGATAGAATTCGAAGAGCAGATCAGTGCACACGCACAGCAATGCAGCTCTCGGTCCCCGTGCCCCCACACTGGGCACAGCACACACGGCCAGGATCCCCATCCCCACCACCTGCTCAGCCCACAGCACACAGCCTAGTGCACCTGCAGCCCTCACGAGCACAAGGACCAGAGCAGAACAGCAGGATTACAAAAACAGAAATAACTGCCTGTATGTGCCCCCTCTGGCACAGGCTGGGGCGCATGCGCCTTGTCTCCATGCACAGA
>NW_011184457.1:0-507 GCF_000146605.3 Meleagris gallopavo
AAAAAAAAATAATTCCCACTTCACAATATTTTGGAAATAAATAGGGGGGGGAAGAAAGAAAAAAAGAAAAAAAAAAAGACATCCACAGAGATCTGGATTATTCTCAGACAAGTTGAAGATGGAAAATAATTAGATCATCCAGCCTATTTCCCTGCCAACACAGTAATGTTCTCTGCAATACATATTCTAGTGCTTAGGTTTTGTTGTCGTCTGAAGTCCCTTGGAAAGGGAGATTCCAGCATTTCCTTTGGATACATGCTGGCGCACTACCAAGGAGGCTTTTCCTTCCCTGTTTAGCCAAGCATTCCCTGTTCCTTCATTTTTCCCTCCTTATTTCTTCTTCCACTAAAGAACCATTCTTCCTCCTTGGTGCCAGCACCCTTCAGGAATCCACAGGGGATGATCTGCCAACAAGAATACATGTTCCCAAAAAAGGCTATTCCATACTATGGAGCCTGTTGCAAGCAGTTTTAGGATAACATTCCTGTAGCCTCTTTTTGTTTACTG
>NW_011184458.1:0-747 GCF_000146605.3 Meleagris gallopavo
AGCAGAGCAAAGGGAAATACTGCAAGCGATAACAATTCAATCCAAAATGGAGTCTCCAAATCCTTTTGAATTTATTTAGAAAGAAAAAAATATGAAAAAGCACGAGGGCGAAAGCTAAGAAAACAGATTTTGTATACCATCAAAGTGGTAAAGTGAATAGGCAATGCTGTGCTTTGTTAGTTTCAGAAAGAAGCAGTCAAGCAAATTTTATGGCAAGGCAGTGTAAGGCCACAGGATTGCAACAGGAGTCACAGAAACAATAAATTGCTTCAGATGAATCAAGCCAAATACTTCAGTCCTGCACAGATTTCTGACTTTAGAGCTCAAGAACTCCAGAACTGTTATAGTAAATGCAAGCTGCAAAGACTACAGTACAATTAGTGGGAAGAGACACATCAAATGAAGTTTCTCTGTAAGAAAGAATCATAGAATGGCCTGGGCTGAAAAGGACCTCAATGATCATGTAGTTTCAACCCCCCTGCTATGTGCAGGGTCGCCAACCACCAGACCAGGCTGCCCAGAGCCACATCCAGCCTGGCCTTGAATGCCTCCAGGGATGGGGCATCCACAACCTCCTTGAGCAACTTGTTCCAGTGTTTCACCACCCTCTGTGTGAAAAACTTCCTCCTAATATCTAACCTAAACCTTCTCTGTCTCAGTTTAAAACCAATTCTCTCTTATCCTGTTGTTATCTACCCTCATAACAGCCGTTCCCCCTCCTGTTTTTTACACTCCCTTCAAGTACTG
>NW_011184459.1:0-2241 GCF_000146605.3 Meleagris gallopavo
GCTCAGAGCTCCCTGCTGCTGCTTGTGCTTGTTGTTGTGCAGCTGTAAAGCCTTCTCTACCTCAAAATGTTGATCTGTGCCTGTATTATCAGGAGTGTGCACCACAGAATGGGGTCAGGTGCTGCTTCGCAGGTGCCTGAGGGCCTTTTTGTTAGGGAAAGAAATGCTGTGTGATTCTACCTACATCTCCAAGCCGAGCTTTGGCTCAGGAACCAGACTCATTGTCCAACCACGTGAGTGCAATGCAGTTTCTGTAGGTCTTCCCTAGGGGCTCCTCGTGTTAGATCTTGTGCTGTGTTCCTCTTTTCCTTCTCAGAATTGCACTGCTCGAATTTCTAATCTGCCATTGAAGACCCTGACAATGCCCATGCTGTGGAATTTAAGGATGTGTTGTGAGCAGAGCAGAACTGGAAGTCTGAATGCTTTTGGGAAAGGGTCTCCGGTGTTCTCGGACAGTTCTCTGCACTCACACTGGTATTCTCATAACTCATCAGGGAGTTGCATTTGAGATGGCAGCGTAGAGGACACTTTGGATGGACTGTGGGGTCAGGAGAAGGAGGAGAATGTTTGGCAGTACCCCTCAGCTTCAGCCCAACCTCACCCCATGCAACCAATCTGATAACTTCCACTCTTGCTTTGGGATGAGAAGGACCCTCCTCATCCTTCTGCTGCCCCTCCATGACCTGGCATGGTCAGACTGATCCCTGGGGACCAGTGTTGGTTCTCTAGTGTCTGGATAGGCTTTTTGTTAAGGAAAGCAATGCTGTGTGAATACAGGATCTGGTTTCACAAAGCTGACCTTTGGCACAGGGACCAAACTTTCTGTACAACCATGTGAGTGTGCATCTTCCAAGTCTTCTATAAGTGCTTCTCCAAACTGAGTATAGTTTCATGTTCCACTTTTTGATTTTGTGTTTGTTGAGCTGAAAGGCATTCCAGCCACCACCAGGCATTGAGGATGCCCTCACTGCCAAAATTAAGAATGTGCTGGGAGCAGAGCTGAGCTGTAGGAGGGAATGCATTTGGGATAGAGTCATCTGTACTCTTGACCTCTGCTGTGTCACACTGGTATACTCACCTCTGGTCAGGGATTTGCCTATCTGATGACAGCATCTGGGACAGCATGGAATGGCTGTGATGTGAGGAGAAGAAAGTTTAGGGTTGCTCCTCAGTTACAGCTCCAGCCTCATCCCATACAACCAGCATGGTAACTTCCACTCTTGTTTGGGATGGGCAGGACCCCCTTACCATTCTGCAGATGCTGCATGACTTAGCATGGTCAGACTAAGCCCTGGGGACCAGTGTTTGTTCTCAAGTGTCTGGTTGGGTTTTTTGTTAAGGAAAGCAGTGCTGTGTGAATACAGGATCCAGCTATGCTGGCGTTAAATTTGGCTCAGGGACCAGACTCTACGTCCAACCATGTGAGTACACAGCTTCCATAGTTCTTCCATATGTGCCTCTTCCAATAGTTTTGATTTTGTGTTCCTGCATTTGAGACTTGTGGAGCTGAAATCGTTCTCTGCCATTGCAGGCACCAAGAATGCCCTCACTGCTGCAGTTAATGTGTTTCTGTGTGGTGGGAGCAGAGCTGAACCACAGGTCACAGTGCTTTAGGGAAAGAGTCATGCAAGTGTTGTGGGGATCGTGCTCAGCCAGCCACACTGAGGGCTGTTGTGTTATGGGGACAGGAGAGTGTTTGTGCAAGGGCTTGTGTTGCTGTGAGTGTAGGCTGGGACAGCTTCACCTTTGGAGCTGGAACAAAGCTTTGTGTAAAGCCCTGTGAGTACCGATGGTGGTATTTTTGTGTCCATACATGGAAATCCAGAAATACCCAGGACGTGAATGATAGTATGCACGTTATGGAAAAGCTTTCATTAGGCATGCACAAACCTTTCACTTTTGTCTCATTATGCCAAAAGAGATGCAGGGTGGTGTGGGAAGAAGGGGAAACAGACCAGTATTTTAAATTGTGTCAGGAATAAGACTGTTTACAAAGGCAGGTCAGTGCTGTGAATTGAGAGATCATTCTTCTCCACAGAAATGTCCCAGGCAGAACTTGCCACTCCTGAATGAGAACAAGGGCAATTATCTCCTGGATAAGGGCAGTGTTGGTGGCAGAGCCAATACTTTTCAGGGCCGGTGTGTGAGAGGGGATATTGGAGATGACTCATCAATGGTCATCTTTGTCCTGTATCATATAGTTCATGCTCCATCACAGCTTACAGATGTCAGCCTCCTCTG
>NW_011184460.1:0-2567 GCF_000146605.3 Meleagris gallopavo
GCTCAGAGCTCCCTGCTGCTGCTTGTGCTTGTTGTTGTGCAGCTGTAAAGCCTTCTCTACCTCAAAATGTTGATCTGTGCCTGTATTATCAGGAGTGTGCACCACAGAATGGGGTCAGGTGCTGCTTCGCAGGTGCCTGAGGGCCTTTTTGTTAGGGAAAGAAATGCTGTGTGATTCTACCTACATCTCCAAGCCGAGCTTTGGCTCAGGAACCAGACTCATTGTCCAACCACGTGAGTGCAATGCAGTTTCTGTAGGTCTTCCCTAGGGGCTCCTCGTGTTAGATCTTGTGCTGTGTTCCTCTTTTCCTTCTCAGAATTGCACTGCTCGAATTTCTAATCTGCCATTGAAGACCCTGACAATGCCCATGCTGTGGAATTTAAGGATGTGTTGTGAGCAGAGCAGAACTGGAAGTCTGAATGCTTTTGGGAAAGGGTCTCCGGTGTTCTCGGACAGTTCTCTGCACTCACACTGGTATTCTCATAACTCATCAGGGAGTTGCATTTGAGATGGCAGCGTAGAGGACACTTTGGATGGACTGTGGGGTCAGGAGAAGGAGGAGAATGTTTGGCAGTACCCCTCAGCTTCAGCCCAACCTCACCCCATGCAACCAATCTGATAACTTCCACTCTTGCTTTGGGATGAGAAGGACCCTCCTCATCCTTCTGCTGCCCCTCCATGACCTGGCATGGTCAGACTGATCCCTGGGGACCAGTGTTGGTTCTCTAGTGTCTGGATAGGCTTTTTGTTAAGGAAAGCAATGCTGTGTGAATACAGGATCTGGTTTCACAAAGCTGACCTTTGGCACAGGGACCAAACTTTCTGTACAACCATGTGAGTGTGCATCTTCCAAGTCTTCTATAAGTGCTTCTCCAAACTGAGTATAGTTTCATGTTCCACTTTTTGATTTTGTGTTTGTTGAGCTGAAAGGCATTCCAGCCACCACCAGGCATTGAGGATGCCCTCACTGCCAAAATTAAGAATGTGCTGGGAGCAGAGCTGAGCTGTAGGAGGGAATGCATTTGGGATAGAGTCATCTGTACTCTTGACCTCTGCTGTGTCACACTGGTATACTCACCTCTGGTCAGGGATTTGCCTATCTGATGACAGCATCTGGGACAGCATGGAATGGCTGTGATGTGAGGAGAAGAAAGTTTAGGGTTGCTCCTCAGTTACAGCTCCAGCCTCATCCCATACAACCAGCATGGTAACTTCCACTCTTGTTTGGGATGGGCAGGACCCCCTTACCATTCTGCAGATGCTGCATGACTTAGCATGGTCAGACTAAGCCCTGGGGACCAGTGTTTGTTCTCAAGTGTCTGGTTGGGTTTTTTGTTAAGGAAAGCAGTGCTGTGTGAATACAGGATCCAGCTATGCTGGCGTTAAATTTGGCTCAGGGACCAGACTCTACGTCCAACCATGTGAGTACACAGCTTCCATAGTTCTTCCATATGTGCCTCTTCCAATAGTTTTGATTTTGTGTTCCTGCATTTGAGACTTGTGGAGCTGAAATCGTTCTCTGCCATTGCAGGCACCAAGAATGCCCTCACTGCTGCAGTTAATGTGTTTCTGTGTGGTGGGAGCAGAGCTGAACCACAGGTCACAGTGCTTTAGGGAAAGAGTCATGCAAGTGTTGTGGGGATCGTGCTCAGCCAGCCACACTGAGGGCTGTTGTGTTATGGGGACAGGAGAGTGTTTGTGCAAGGGCTTGTGTTGCTGTGAGTGTAGGCTGGGACAGCTTCACCTTTGGAGCTGGAACAAAGCTTTGTGTAAAGCCCTGTGAGTACCGATGGTGGTATTTTGTGTCCATACATGGAAATCCAGAAATACCCAGGACGTGAATGATAGTATGCACGTTATGGAAAAGCTTTCATTAGGCATGCACAAACCTTTCACTTTTGTCTCGTTATGCCAAAAGAGATGCAGGGTGGTGTGGGAAGAAGGGGAAACAGACCAGTATTTTAAATTGTGTCAGGAATAAGACTGTTTACAAAGGCAGGTCAGTGCTGTGAATTGAGAGATCATTCTTCTCCACAGAAATGTCCCAGGCAGAACTTGCCACTCCTGAATGAGAACAAGGGCAATTATCTCCTGGATAAGGGCAGTGTTGGTGGCAGAGCCAATACTTTTCAGGGCCGGTGTGTGAGAGGGGATATTGGAGATGACTCATCAATGGTCATCTTTGTCCTGTATCATATAGTTCATGCTCCATCACAGCTTACAGATGTCAGCCTCCTCTGAGGGTGACAGTGTTCCTTCTCTCTGAGCTGAGAGGTTTCTGTAAAGCAGGCTGTGACTGTGGCAATATGGAGGCTCAGGTTTTGCTGGCAAGCTCACCTTTGGGCACGGCAGCAGACTGTCTGTGAAACCCAGTGAGTACCTCTTAGTTACCTGCACATGTTAAACTGAGCTGCTGAGGTGGGGCAGGCGGTCATTAAGGTGAAGTTCAGGCTGACCCGAAGGAACATTTACGTGCTCCCAGAGGGTCCCTGTGAAGTTACTAGCACGGCATTCCTGAGGCCACACTGTCTGCTCAGAGCTCCCCGCTGCTGCTTGTGCTTGTTGTT
>NW_011184461.1:0-782 GCF_000146605.3 Meleagris gallopavo
GTTCATTATGGAAAAGCTTTCTATGAGCATGCACAATCCTTTGTCTTCCGTACTGTTCTGGCAAAAAAGATGTAGGGTGGTGTGGGAAGAAGGAGAGTCAGAACAGAATATTACATCTGACCTGGGAATAAGATTGTTTTCAAAGGCAGGTCAGTGCTGTGGATTGAGAGAAGATCATTCTTCTCCACAGGAATGTCCCAGGCAGAACTTGCCACACCTGAATGAGAACAAGGGCAGTTATCTCCTGGATAAGGCTTGATGTCAGAGTTAATATTTTTTGGGACTGCCATGAGTGAAAGCATCTTGTAGATCTCAAAGGACAGATCACCTTTGTCCTTCATCATTTATTTCCTGTTTTATCATGACTTACAAATGTCAGCCTCCTCTGAGGATGACAGTGTTTCTTCTTTCTGAACTGACAGGTTTCTCTAAAGCAGGCTGTGACAGTGGCGACATGGAGGCTCAGTTTTTGGCAAGCTCACTTTTTGCTTTTACTCCATTTTTAAAACAGTTCCAGACTTGTGTTCACTCTTTAATTTTGGCAGCACTATTGCTTTCAGCTGCAGGCAGGTGGGCTCCAGCTGAAGTCTCCTGATGTGTTGTTGAAGTCTATGGCTGCAGCTTGGTTGTGTAAGGAACATTCCCCAGCCCGTGGGACATAGCAGGACTTCCCTGGTGCAGCTCCTACAGCTTGGTGAGCAGAGAGGAGGCATCAACCAATGACCAACTTCTGCAGAAGACATCTGTCAGACTTTGTCATGTTGCACTTGAGGGTGTCCCTG
>NW_011184462.1:0-2252 GCF_000146605.3 Meleagris gallopavo
GGATGACAGTGTTTCTTCTTTCTGAACTGACAGGTTTCTCTAAAGCAGGCTGTGACAGTGGCGACCTGGAGGCTCAGTTTTTGGCAAGCTCACTTTTTGCTTTTACTCCATTTTTAAAACAGTTCCAGACTTGTGTTCACTCTTTAATTTTGGCAGCACTATTGCTTTCAGCTGCAGGCAGGTGGGCTCCAGCTGAAGTCTCCTGATGTGTTGTTGAAGTCTATGGCTGCAGCTTGGTTGTGTAAGGAACATTCCCCAGCCCGTGGGACACAGCAGGACTTCCCTGGTGCAGCTCCTACAGCTTGGTGAGCAGAGAGGAGGCATCAGACTTTGTCATGTTGCACTTGAGGGTGTCCCTGGTCCTCTGTAAGCAGATCCTGACTTGTGATGGTGACAGACAATTGTTGGCTGCAGACAGCTGGTTTTGATGGGAAGGAGCTGTTCTATTTGAGTTGCTTTGTGCAGTCAGTGGCATGAGAGCCAATAGTTTTTGCTGTGGGGTGAAGGGCTGTGAGAATGCTGGAAACTACAAAGTGGTGCTGGGCACAGGGACGCGCCTGGTTGTGAAGTCCAGTGAGTACAAGTTCTGTCCTGCTTTGTCATTCTGCCGTAGAGGTCAGCACTTTCCAAGTCCCCCAGCATTCCCTTTATCTGGTCAGAGCAGGAATGTTTTTGTCTCTGGCAGCCTCCTGAATGCCCGCGGCCTCTCCTGACCTGAGCTCAGCTGGGCCCTTCTTTCCCAACTTAAATTACTCTTCCTCGACTCGTGGATCAGCACCTGTTTTGTCAGGAGAGTGCACCATGGAATGGGGACAGGTCCTGCCTCAAAAGAGCCAGGGTGAGCTTTTTGTTAGGGAAGGAAATGCTGTGTGCTTATAACTACAACAGCAAGCCGACCTTTGGCTCAGGGAGCAGACTCTCTGTCCAGCCACGTGAGTGTGCAGCTTCCATAGGTCTTCCGTAGGTGCCTTTTCCATTAGATGTAAACCTGTGTTCTCATTATAATTTCACCCTTGCAGAGCTGAAAGCAATTCTATAATATTGCGGGTTCTGAGAATGCTCTCACTGCTGTAGTAATTGAAATTGGGGATGGTGGGAGCCAAGCTGAATTGGAGGTCTGCAGGCTTTTGGGAAAGGCTTACCTGAGTGTTGCTGGAAAAGCTTTTGGCCAGTCGCACAAAGGGTTTTCTTGTTATGGGGAGAGGAGAGCGTTTGCGTAAGGGCTTGCATTGCTGTGAGCGATGTCCTGAGCAGGATCACCTTTGGAGCTGGAACAAAGCTTTGTGTAAAGCCCTGTGAGTACTGCTGGTGGTATTTTGAATCCTTAGAGAGTAATTGGAAATACCCAAGTCAATTGGGATTGATTTTCCACTTGGTGCGTGTTCTGGGGTGTTCCCTTCATGGAGAGGTCAGAAGAGCATGACCAG
The DNA here is from genome assembly GCF_000146605.3 of Meleagris gallopavo. NCBI lineage: Eukaryota > Metazoa > Chordata > Aves > Galliformes > Phasianidae > Meleagris > Meleagris gallopavo. The sequence goes on from NW_011184462.1 coordinate 1,428, forward strand.
AAGGGCATCCGAATTTGGAGTCAGGGGCAGAGGGCAAACATCTGCTGTCCTCCTGCATTTTTCTGGGGAACCTGGTTCTGTTTCTGGGAGTGTAGGGTTGTCTGTATTTGCCATTGGGTGAGTTCAGCACCCAGCAGGAAGGTGACCTTTGGAGGTGAGACATGACTGACGGTGAGACCTGGTAGGTAGAAATCAACCCTGAATGAGAAAGGATAGGAAGTTTGCATTCCCTCCTTTGCGTTAACTAGCTGTAGAGTGTGTTGGGCATGCTGCAGTCAGGCGTTAGAATGACACACGCTGTGAGCAGTATGTCCGGGTGAAATGGTCTGATTGTAACGCTGATCCAGATCTGAGACTGAAATGTCCGTGGCCTTCCCAGAGCTGAGCTCAGCTGAGTTCTTCTTTCCAACTTAAACTATTCTTCCACAACTCATCAATCCGTGACTGATTTGTCTGGAGAGTGCACCACAGAGTCAGAAGAAGTGCTGCCACTCAAGTGCCTGTGTGAGCTTTTTGTTAGGGAAGGAAATGCTGTGTGATACTGGCTTTGGCTCCAGCAAGCTGACCTTTGGCTCAGGAACAAGACTTTCTGTCCAGCCATGTGAGTGTTCTGCTTCCACAGCTCTTCCGTATGTGCTTATGAAGTAGATCTACTTTAGTGTTCCTCTTTTTGATTTCACCCAGGCAGAGCTGAAACCCATTGCAGGCTGTGAGAAATGAAGGGTGTGTTGTGAGCAGAGCTGAACTGGAGGTCTGAGTACTTTTGGGAAAGGGTCATCAGTGCTCCCAATCCATGCTGTGTCACACTGGCATTCTCACATCTTG
>NW_011184463.1:0-2032 GCF_000146605.3 Meleagris gallopavo
GAAGGGCTGTGAGAATGCTGGAAACTACAAAGTGGTGCTGGGCACAGGGACGCGCCTGGTTGTGAAGTCCAGTGAGTACAAGTTCTGTCCTGCTTTGTCATTCTGCCGTAGAGGTCAGCACTTTCCAAGTCCCCCAGCATTCCCTTTATCTGGTCAGAGCAGGAATGTTTTTGTCTCTGGCAGCCTCCTGAATGCCCGCGGCCTCTCCTGACCTGAGCTCAGCTGGGCCCTTCTTTCCCAACTTAAATTACTCTTCCTCGACTCGTGGATCAGCACCTGTTTTGTCAGGAGAGTGCACCATGGAATGGGGACAGGTCCTGCCTCAAAAGAGCCAGGGTGAGCTTTTTGTTAGGGAAGGAAATGCTGTGTGCTTATAACTACAACAGCAAGCCGACCTTTGGCTCAGGGAGCAGACTCTCTGTCCAGCCACGTGAGTGTGCAGCTTCCATAGGTCTTCCGTAGGTGCCTTTTCCATTAGATGTAAACCTGTGTTCTCATTATAATTTCACCCTTGCAGAGCTGAAAGCAATTCTATAATATTGCGGGTTCTGAGAATGCTCTCACTGCTGTAGTAATTGAAATTGGGGATGGTGGGAGCCAAGCTGAATTGGAGGTCTGCAGGCTTTTGGGAAAGGCTTACCTGAGTGTTGCTGGAAAAGCTTTTGGCCAGTCGCACAAAGGGTTTTCTTGTTATGGGGAGAGGAGAGCGTTTGCGTAAGGGCTTGCATTGCTGTGAGCGATGTCCTGAGCAGGATCACCTTTGGAGCTGGAACAAAGCTTTGTGTAAAGCCCTGTGAGTACTGCTGGTGGTATTTTGAATCCTTAGAGAGTAATTGGAAATACCCAAGTCAATTGGGATTGATTTTCCACTTGGTGCGTGTTCTGGGGTGTTCCCTTCATGGAGAGGTCAGAAGAGCATGACCAGAAGGGCATCCGAATTTGGAGTCAGGGGCAGAGGGCAAACATCTGCTGTCCTCCTGCATTTTTCTGGGGAACCTGGTTCTGTTTCTGGGAGTGTAGGGTTGTCTGTATTTGCCATTGGGTGAGTTCAGCACCCAGCAGGAAGGTGACCTTTGGAGGTGAGACATGACTGACGGTGAGACCTGGTAGGTAGAAATCAACCCTGAATGAGAAAGGATAGGAAGTTTGCATTCCCTCCTTTGCGTTAACTAGCTGTAGAGTGTGTTGGGCATGCTGCAGTCAGGCGTTAGAATGACACACGCTGTGAGCAGTATGTCCGGGTGAAATGGTCTGATTGTAACGCTGATCCAGATCTGAGACTGAAATGTCCGTGGCCTTCCCAGAGCTGAGCTCAGCTGAGTTCTTCTTTCCAACTTAAACTATTCTTCCACAACTCATCAATCCGTGACTGATTTGTCTGGAGAGTGCACCACAGAGTCAGAAGAAGTGCTGCCACTCAAGTGCCTGTGTGAGCTTTTTGTTAGGGAAGGAAATGCTGTGTGATACTGGCTTTGGCTCCAGCAAGCTGACCTTTGGCTCAGGAACAAGACTTTCTGTCCAGCCATGTGAGTGTTCTGCTTCCACAGCTCTTCCGTATGTGCTTATGAAGTAGATCTACTTTAGTGTTCCTCTTTTTGATTTCACCCAGGCAGAGCTGAAACCCATTGCAGGCTGTGAGAAATGAAGGGTGTGTTGTGAGCAGAGCTGAACTGGAGGTCTGAGTACTTTTGGGAAAGGGTCATCAGTGCTCCCAATCCATGCTGTGTCACACTGGCATTCTCACATCTTGCCCTTGAGATGGCAGCCTCTGGGACAGCATGGACGGGTGGTGATGAGAGGAGAAGAAAGTTTGGGAGTGCCCCTCAGTTACAGCTCCAGCCTCACCCCGTTCTACATGCCTGATAACTTCCACTCTTGCTTTGGGATGAGGAGGACCCTCTTACCCTTCTGCTACCTCTCCATGACTTAGGTTGGTCAGACTGAGCCTTGAAAGCACTGTTAGTTCACAAGTGACTGGATGGGCTTTTTGTTAAGGAAAGCAATGCTGTGTGAATACAGGATCCAGCTACAC
>NW_011184464.1:0-1102 GCF_000146605.3 Meleagris gallopavo
GTTTGTGTAAGGGTTTGTGTTGCTGGGAGTGATGGCGTGAGCAGGCTGTTGTCCTTTGGAGCTGGAACAAAACTACATGTAATGCTGTGTGAGTAGCGTTGGTCCTGCTTTCAAGCTTTGCAGGTTGATCCAGAAATACCCAAGGCAACAACATTAGCACGTTCATTTAGGACAGGCTTTCTGTGAGCATGCATGATCCTGTGCCTGCTGTCTGGTTATGGAAAAGGAGCTGCAGTGTGGTGTGGGAAGAAAGGGAGACAGAGCAGAATTTTATATTTGAGCAGAGAAGGCTATTTGCAAAGCAAGGTCAGTGCCGTGGACTGAGAGAAGATTCTCCTCAGGAATGTCCCAGGCAGAACTTGCCACTCCTGAATAAGCACAAGGGCAAATATATCTCCTGGATAAGGGCAGTGTTGGTGGTAGAGCCACTGTTTTTGGGAAATAGTTTGTTAGAAAGGATTTTGCAAATCTAATAGGAATGATCTGCTTTGTCCTTCATCATTTATTCCATGCCCCATCATGATTTATAAATGTCAGCCTCTTCTGAGGGTGACTGTGTTTCTTTTCTGAGAGCTGAGAGGTTTCTGTAAAGCAGGCTGTGACTGTGGCAATATGGAGGCTCTGGTACTGGCAAGCTCACCTTTGGGCACGGCAGCAGACTGTCTGTGAAACCCAGTGAGTACCTCTTAGTTACCTGCACATGTTAAACTGAGCTGCTGAGGTGGGGCAGGCGGTCATTAAGGTGAAGTTCAGGCTGTCCCGAAGGAACATTTACGTGCTCCCAGAGGGTCCCTGTGAAGTTACTAGCACGGCATTCCTGAGGCCACACTGTCTGCTCAGAGCTCCCTGCTGCTGCTTGTGCTTGTTGTTGTGCAGCTGTAAAGCCTTCTCTACCTCAAAATGTTGATCTGTGCCTGTATTATCAGGAGTGTGCACCACAGAATGGGGTCAGGTGCTGCTTCGCAGGTGCCTGAGGGCCTTTTGTTAGGAAGAATGCTGTGTGATTCTACCTACATTCTCCAAGCCGAGCTTTGGCTCAGGAACCCAGACTCATTGTCCAACCACGTGAGTGCAATGCAGTTTCTGTAGGTCTTCCCTAGGG
>NW_011184465.1:0-827 GCF_000146605.3 Meleagris gallopavo
CTCCTTCCTACGGCTGGACTCACAGTGCTTAGGTTACCAGCTTCAGACCGTGAAATGAGTCAACAGCAATCGGATTAAAATGCAGAGCTCATTTTCTAAGAGAAGCATTTGAACCAGAAAGAAGGCTGCAAAATGCTTTGCTGTTGTGTACATGTCACTCTCCTCTGACTCTGGGCTGACACCAGGAATACTCACAGCCACCCTGCGACTGCTCTCGTTTGTGCCTTGCTGCAGGGGATTCTAAGCGATTGGAGAGGAAAGAAAAAGAAAAAGAAAAAAGAAAAAAGAACAGATGCACAGGGGAAAAAAGGGTAGAAGGGGCGTACGTGCTGATCGCTGTCAGCTCCAGAGGGCAGGACAGAGTTGACACTGATGTCACAGGACTTGCACAGCGCTGGCTGGCCTCCAGAGAGCCCGGGGCTTGGCACGGCACAGCGAGCGCTCCAACAAGCTCCGACGACAGCTCCTGTACCGCTACTCCTGCCTGCACAGATACCTCACGAGTCGCTGCACCGCACAGCTGAGGCACGATGCGCCTGCAAAAGCGCACAGTGCCGCGAGGTTTAACCTTCAACGGTTCTCACTCCCAGAGTTAGACTCACCCACCCGCGTCTGCACCCCCACACAGCCTCCAGTGGGAAATACTTCTCCCCTACAGCAGCTCTCCGCACAAACTGTAGCAGAGCCGCTCGTGCTTCTCTTAGGGCGCCGGCGTCCCTCAACGGCGCGGCGCGACCCACCTGTGCCAGCCGCGGTGCTGCGAGCAGCAGCACACCCGCTGACTCCGAGCGCTGCGGAGCCGCCACACGCACGGGCGCTCGGCGGCC
>NW_011184466.1:0-655 GCF_000146605.3 Meleagris gallopavo
ATTATTTTTTTTAATAAGAAAATTACATCCTTGGAAGAGCTGAGAATTCACATTTTTGAATGAGAGCAAGAGGGCTTTGGTTTTTGGTCGGTTGGCTTTGAGGTCTTTTTATCTGCATTGGTTGTTTTTCTTTAATAGCTGGATAAACCTGCTCTTTCTGTAGCTTTTGCGTTCTGCACAGCATAGAGGAAACACGGGAAGCACAGAGACTCTGGATTGCATAGAAGCTCGTCCAAACTCGGTGCTGTTTCCCTGAGCACATCCTGCAGGCAGGCAGAGCATCTTCACAGCGATGTGACGCTTCTGAAGTGCAGGTGACAGCGAGCACCACCAGAGGGCTCGTGAACGGTTCCAAGACAACTTAATGTCAAGTTCCTTTTGTCCTAGCTGTGCTTTCCCCAGGATGAGGAGTAGCCTAGGTTAAGCAGAAGTGCTGCTAGAGGATGCCTGTATCAGTCTCTAGCACCAGGCTCTTCTCACACCTTCTCATTCCCAGAGCAGATTGTGTTGTTCCTCAGATGCGTGCTCTTCCAGTGATGTAGTTTGTCTGTGTGTGGTTAGTGACTGGATAGTTTGGAAGCTGGTGGCCTGTTCGTTTGTCTAGTACAGTTTTTCCAGGTCCCAATCCCAATGGCACTAGGAAGGGGAGGAAAAA
>NW_011184467.1:0-5674 GCF_000146605.3 Meleagris gallopavo
TTGGCCTCTAATCATTGACCATGAAATGAATTGTAAGGCTCTGCATGCTCAGGTGGGAGCAGAGCGAGGCCAGCAGGGAAGTCTTTTGAAAAATCCCTGTAATCAAATCAACACAAAAAGATGTTTCTTCTCAGCTAGCTCATAAAATACCTGAAAATTATCATCAGCCAAGGAGGTGGCTCAGGTGTGCTTGTGAAGTTCAGGTGTGCTTTGTGGATCAGGCTTTGCTTTTAGAGTCCTCGGTGGCTGCTTGCTTTGTACTGCTGGTTGTTGTTTAATAGGAGCAGGAGAAGTCCAGTGTGCTAAGAAGAACCTGGTAGTGGAGGGGAAAAAAATCCTCAGGGTTTGGGTGCTTCCGTGTGTTACGAGTGATTGTGATACCACTGCTTGGTCAGTTTGTGTGCATGAAACAAGTCTGAAATCTTTTTTTATAGAGTAATGTGAAAGGAGTCCTATGGATTTGAGATCTGACTTAAAGTCTGTGGGCATCTTCCAGGAGCTGGGATAAAGGTGAGGCAAGGAAAGTTGGGGGAGAAGGATGAGGTGTAGGAAGAGGAACGACTTCCATTGATATCAACTCCTGCTGTTACCATTTTGACTTGGGATACATGCTTTTATTAATAAAGAACAAACTCATTGTGCAGCTTGTGAATGAATTCATTCACACCTGTTACTGTTTGGTGTTCTCTACAAGGAGCTGCAACTGAAATGGACACTTCTGGTCTGATTACCAGTCCCCTCCCGCATGCTCAGATCAGCCAAGTTTGCCAGGCCTGGCTCTTGGTTGGTGAGTTGTGCCCAAAGTCAGACAGTTGGCTCTTCTCAGCTTTGAGATGTGTTTTCCAGTTGCATGTTATGTTATTTCTGTTGTGTTGACCTCTTGAGCTGCAGCCCTAACTGGGGATCCAAGTATACTAACACAGAAAGAATGGTTGAGATATATGTGAACTTGGTTTGAAAACGCAATCCAAGGGCTGCACAAATGTGGGACAGTTCTGAGTGTAAGGAAAGGCATCTGCTGGGTGAGTGCTTTGCTGGGTGAGCATCACCCTGCTGAAGAGCAGGCAGCTGTTGTCTTTGCAGACAGCCACATCCATGGGGATTGGGAGCTTTTTCTGCCTTCCAGCTCTTGGCTGTTGCTCTGAGAGTGGAGGCTCTTGCCCAGAGAGAACCACCAGCAGTAAGGATCCCCTGCGTGGCTTCTGAGCTTCTGCGTGGCCTCTGCATGGCTTTCAGACAAACCAGCTGGATTAGCGTGGCCTGTGACCCTGGTTTGGAGTTAACCCAGCAGGCTTTGCACAAAGCAGAATGACCTGTGGGCACAGCGTCCAGCAGGTGGAAGTGACCAACTGCTGCAGCTTGAGCAGCGCTCTTGAGGGAAATCCTCACTGCAAACAAAGGCCCAGAAGAAGAGAGCAGCTTGTCCCTGTGTTCACATAGTAAGGTTGTCCTTTCTGATCTCTTGCCTCTCAGGTGGTGCCTACAGCTGTGTGATGTGCTCTGCAGGAAGTGCTGATGTTTTGCATTTAACCTTGTCTTTCATCTTCTTTTAAAGCTTAGAGGCAACCTTAAATTTCTACAGCCATGAGCTTTGTGCCACAAGAGCTCTCCAGCTTCTATCCGTGATGTGAGACTGTATTGTGTCTACTTTAAGTCAGCCTCTTTCTTCCTTTTCATTTTAAGGTAGGAAAATTAATTTCTGGTCCAGGAGAAGAAGAAATGCAACAATCTTCCCTGCACTATTCAGTTTGCCTGAGTTGCCAAGTGTTCCTCATTTTTCTTGTATCCTTCAATTCCAAGTCCAATTCAGAGGTAACCACCTACAGTTAAGTAAGAGATTTCACTATTTATTTCTGATTGTGGCAATTACTTCAGTTCAGAAGTCACACTTAATTTACATTTAATTCTGACAAAGGTTGCAGTTGCAGCTGACTTCCCAAGGCTGCAGTACATGGTGGTGGCACAGCCTTGGGCTTCTGCATTTGTGCTAATCCCACGTTTGCTTTCTCTGTCTTGCAGGTCAACTGGCGCTAGAAGTGGACGGCATCCCAGTGTAAATGAAGGTCTGAGTAGGAGCAGCTGCTGATGGGAGGAAGGAAATGCAGGCTAATGGACTCTGAAGCATCTCCCAGTACGGTACCAGAGGAGGCAGTAGTGATGCTGGGGGGCAGTTGCAGAAGAATATGAGGAACTCCTCAGCAGGAAGCCACAAACCCTGCAGAAAGCTGCAGGAGACTCAGAGCATGTGTGGATGCCCAGGAGGAAATGCAGGCCCAGTGTTTGAGCAGTGCCTGGCCTTGGAGTGCTGCAGCCCAAGAACAAAGCTATTCTGCCTTTGCCAAGATGACTTTCCAAGGTGGACTTTTCTGTCCTCACAAAAACCAGAGGGCTGACTCATCCAAATGCTTGCTGATTGCTTGGAAGCCCAAATCCTTCCAGCCTTCAATCTGGGGGCAGCCTGGGGGCAACATCTCCTGGGTGTGGTGCCTGAGTGAGAGGATGACCCAGGCTGGTTACACAAGAGTAATCTTAATTTCTCTGTTTTCTTACTTCAGATAACGCCATTGGGTGGCCCTCATGTTGTTTTAAAATTTGGTACCAGCCTGGTGACTTTGGGCCAGAACCCAAAAAGCTGGAACCAGTCCAGGAGCTTAAAGCCACAGCCCCAGGCAGAGAAGCTGACACACGTCCCGGGGCCTAAAGACACTGCCAGAGAAGCCAGGAGTGGCCCTGGGGCCTAAAAACAGAGCCAGAGAGACTGGCACCGGCCACGGGACCTGAAGCCACAGCTGGAGTGGCCAGCACCGACCCTGGGGATTAAAGCCACAGCCCCAGCCAGAGAGGCTGGCATCAGTCCTGGGGCATAAAGCCACAGCCAGAGAGGCTGGCACCACTTCTGTGGCCTAAAGCCGAAGCCAGAGAAGCCAGCACTGTCCCCGGAACTTCAATCCACAGCCCGAAAGGCTGACACTGGCTCTGGGGCCTAAAGCCACAGCACAAGAGGCCGGCACAAGCTTCAGGCCTAAAGCACAGCCACAGAGCCCTACGCCAGCCCTGGGGCCTGAAGGTGCAGCAACAGCCCGAGAGGCCGGCACCAGGCCAAGGGCCCAAAGCCACACCTACAGCCTGAGAGGCCGGCACCGGCCCTGGGGCCCAAAGCCAGAGGCAGAGGCCAGCACCGGCCCTGGGGCACACAGATGTACCTTCCTGTTGGTTTCTGCTGATTTCTATAGGACTCCATTGACCGCTCTGAGGCCATACTGGTCCTTACTGGTTGTTATTTGGCCATACTGGACTTTTCTGGTCCATACTGGTGTGCACTCCTCCCAGTTCCTACAAGTTCCTCTGGGACTCTGCTGACCACTACGAGGCCATATTGCATTTTTATTGGGCTACACAAGAGTCATTTTAACTTCCGTTACTTTACTTCAATTAACCCCCATTCAATTAACCCCATTCACCCCACTGGTGACCCTGGTGTTTGTTTCCTAAAATTTGGATCTAGGAGGTGACCACTCCCCTTGCCTATGATGAAAGCACAGAAGTGATGCAGGCACTCGCTGAGGTCACAGTCATTGCCGGGCTGGGAGCGTTTGTGCCACAGCTGGTGAGCAGAGCTGGTGCTCTGGTGAGCGTGCTGCACACAGAGACTGAGCTCTGTGCTTTTCTTGAGAGATCACCCTGTGGGAGCCCACTGGAAGCACCTCTGCGGCGTGTGTGTGAGCTGGGCACAGCTCAGGCTGAGCAGGCTGACCAGGTGAGCTGGGTTTGGTGCTGGGTGGTTGCCGGGAGCTAACTCAGCAGAAAAGCTGGGCTAGGGAGGAGTTCCCAGCTCAAACGGTGCCCTTCTGAATGGCTGTATCCAGGGAAGATGGGTTCTTGTTGAGATTCCAACCCACGATTCAGTGAGGATGATGAAATGTCATTCCTCCCCTAGAAAATTGCTGCCGAGCCCCCATCTTCATGTCAGACATTAAAAATGAAGCAGAGCACAGACTTCATAGAGGTGAGACTTGTGCCTCACTGCTCTGTGCATTGCTTGGTGTGCCATACCCAGCAGGTGTTTCAGCAAACCGCACTGAAGTCACGGCAGAGAGCCGTGCTCAGCTGGGGACACGGACGGTCAGCACACTTGTGGGGGAAAAGGGGACCTGGGGGCACTTGCTAACAGAAGCCATGGCAGTCAGACACAAGCTGCAGCTAGTGATGGGTGGGCAGTTCTTGCAGCCAGCTGATTTCCAGGCATTGCCGTCAAGAGATGACATTGCATGGCAGAAGAAAGCTGGGAAAATGCTTCTTCCTTGTGATTTTTCACTTGTTGATACTTTCTGTAGGGTTCCTGTCCAAAAGGAGAACTCAGGAATCAAGGCAGCTGAAGATTGCAGTGCTGTAAGGGATGTCAAGTAAGCATCCATTTGGAGTGCAGGAAGAGGCAGTGAGAAGTGAACTGTCAGTTTGTGTTTGGGCTGTCCAAGTAGCATCTTTCTATTTTCTGGGGGCACATGGGCTTACTGGACAATACTTCTGCTGCCTGCTGGTGTCTGTGAAATCAACACATGATCTGTTGTTGTAGGGACAAAACCTGTGCATCTGTGGAATGGTGCGGGGCAAGGAGGGAAACGGAAAGCCTCCGCAGGTAAGAAGCTCTCGTGAGCTGTGGTGTGGGTACCGCCTCTAAACAGGGCTGCACGCAGGGCTGTGTGTGATGGAGGAGAGAGGAAAGGACACTGCAGTTCTGTGCTGACTGCAGAAGTGGCGCAAGGCTGTAGCAGCAGAAAGGCAAATTGACAAAACTGCTCTTAAAGACCAGAAGCTTGTGGTTGGCAGTGCTCAAATCTTCCTCCAAAGAGATGTGCTTCATGTCTTTCTTGTCTCTTTTCTGTCAGAAGCTGATGCCAGTGGCCTTCCTCTGAAGCGCAGCCATGTGGAAAGCCAGGGGAGGAGCACGGAGTATGGCACAGCACCCAAGAGAGGTACAGACACACAACAGGCATCGGGGTTTGGTGCACTGTCTTTCTAGTTAGGCTTTCTGCCTGTTCTTTCCTGGGACTGTTCTCATTGCGTGTTGCTTGGGGTGTTAATCCCTGGGATTTACAGTTACCTCTCCTGTCCTGTTTTATAATGGGAACCCAACGTTCACCTTAGATCCCTTACTGTGAACATGATACAGGAGAGCTGGCACTGACTCTTTGGGATTTTTTTGCTTTTCCCAGCAGTGGCGAGCAGCTCGGATGTGCCGGAGGACATCACGAACATCCAGGGTTTGCTCTCTTGGATCAGTGGTGAGTCTGGGGGCTGCAGAGCTGCAAGTGTGTGTTTGCACAGAGCGGGTGTGGGAAGGCTGTCATCGCCATTTTGGGGGATGTTCTTGCATTTTCAGGCGTGGCAAGAGCTGTTGAGATCCCCCATGAGAGCCCCAGCAGCCCTGCCCCAGGATGCTTCATCGCTGAGCTCCCTGACAATCCCAGGGACAACAGGGAGCTCAGCTCACAGGCTGCCTCTGGGATGCCCACCGACCCTTTCTGGGGGCTTCCACCATCCCCCGGGTTCCTGCCTGAGCTGCAGTGTGGGTTGTCTCAGCTGCACCCCGTCGTGCCAACTGTGACTGAGGCAGAAGAGGTCACACTTAGCAAAGCCTCTGGAATTCCCTGAGGACGGTACTGCAGTGGTGAGC
>NW_011184468.1:0-397 GCF_000146605.3 Meleagris gallopavo
GCTTCTCCTGCTTTTGTTGCAGATTATAAACATCCTGGTGGTGCCCAGCAAGGCTAAGAATTAAAGATTGCACAGCACCATCACAAAGATCGTCAGGACCAAAGACAAAGTAGATTCATTAATGAAGTAATCCTCCATTGTGCAGTGAAGGGGAAATTTGCATTCCTGAAGTAGTGGGCATAACAGCCAGCCTCAGGCCAGAGATCTGCAAGACCTGAATGTTTTAAGGAATGCCAACCAAAATTCCTCTCAATATGCTAGCTAATTATCAGTAATGGTCTAGAGACAGGAAAATCACAGGAACATGTATGAAAGAGCTTGATGACAAAGCTGCTAATCACTAGAGAAGCAGGTGTCCTGAGGTCTAGAACTACGGCCAGAAACTCAACTCTAAAAA
>NW_011184469.1:0-619 GCF_000146605.3 Meleagris gallopavo
GTAAGAGGGCTTTCTTTGCTCCCTAAGTGAAATTGATATTCAGTCATCCTTGTTTGGGGGAAGAAAGGCCTAAGTTGAAACTAATTTTAAAGATGCTGCTGTTAACAGAAAAATTAATTTTCCAACTTCTCCTCAGTTTCAGCTTTCTGTGAGGACAAGCCGTCCCGTTTTCTATTAATGCACAATTATAATTTTTGTGTCATGAGTTCAGTATGAGAAATGTCAGAGAAAATTAAGCATGGGGAAACAGTGCAAGCTGTCTATTCAGCAGGTTGATCCATCCAGGAAAAAAAATAATCTAAACAGAGAAGGTCTTTGGGAATTGATTCATCTCTTCATGATTAGCCATTGACTTTGAACAGTTTTCTCTTCCTCCTGTAGTCTTTCAACTTCTAACACTGAAACCCAAGGCTAGAGAGCAATCTCTTTTGTGGCTATTTAGATAAACTTTGGCCTTGAGTAGGGAAGGAAAACAGTAGGGTGCCAACTCCCTGTGTACCTCTGTCTGCCACCACACCTGAAAGTCACTTTTGCATTTTCCTCTCTCTTTCTGTCTGGATGACTTGCAAAAAGCAGTTTTTGGCCCTTGAAATCAGGGTAACTAATGACCTTGTTTTTT
>NW_011184470.1:0-903 GCF_000146605.3 Meleagris gallopavo
GAGGGGAAAACAAGCTTTTACCACTTCCAGGAAATGTTGTGCAGAAGGTGTAAGGATCTGATTCTTTAGTTAATCTGAACTGGAGAGGAGGTAAGAATAGTGTTGTTTTCAGTTTATTCCCTGGTTAGTAACCCATCCAGCATTCTGCGCTTGTCCAAGTATAGATCCTTTCTTTGATTTCTTTGTTTACTCTCTTGTTTTTCCCCGTTGAGAAGGATACTTTTGACAGAAATAAATTAGATTTAAATAAATTTAGAAAATGGATACATGGACAGAATAGACAGGAATTATGCTAGAAAGGAACTCCCCCACATGTGGTGAAACTGTGTATAAGTCCCAGTGTATGGAAACACTTGTAGAATTTGGGGCTTCTTCCTGTATTTTGGAGAAGCTAGGCACACATTCCTCTTAGAGAAGGAAACAGCTCAGGTATCATTTTTAAAGAGAAGGTGATTTTCACCATATGTGACTTGGAAGAAACTGATCATGGTAGCTGAAGTAATACACTTAAGTGCATTTCTTTGAAAGGGCTTTCAGAAACAACAGGTATTTAAGTTTCATAAAAGTGAGGAAGAATGACTGTTGACTGCCATGTCCTAATAAGAGCAAACTGCTGAGGTTTTCTTTGGTTTTGAGGTGGTTGGCATGGTTAGTTGTTGGAAGAGAGCAGACCACAGGAGGGGTGGACTCAAATATAGCTCAGCAGTCCTTGGGGGTTTTGTCTCCTCTACAGTAAGACTTGCCTTTCATTCTGTTTCACGTTTAATTTTGAGAAAGATAGTTTTGCTTTTCAGATGTGATTGATCTCACTGGAGATGATAAAGATGATCTTCAGAGGGCAATTGCCTTGAGTTTGGAGGAATCAAACAGGGCATTCAGGGAGACTGGAATAACAGATGAGGA
>NW_011184471.1:0-445 GCF_000146605.3 Meleagris gallopavo
AAATTTCTTGAGCAGAAGTAACAAGTTAGGGAAAAGAGGAAGTTGGATTTATGGTAGTTGTAGGACAAAGAGGTGTATTCTGATTTATCTTTTCTTTTTGTTGTCATGCTTGTGTATGTCCAGCATTTTTCTTTGGCAGGACTCCTTTCAATAACATATCAGTTATTGATGTGGAAATAAAATAATTCCTATTTCCTACAAAGGCTGAACTACTTGTATTTCACACACTCACTCATGTTTCATCACAATTACTTTAAAGATGTAAAATCTTCAGAGGTTTCTTCTACTTAAATAAAAAAAAATCAGATATAGTTTCTTCCAGTCTTTTGCAATAATGAAATATTGCAGCCTTTAATAATCTCAGTATGTAGGATTTGATGACCAACTGTGATGATACACCTTGATATCATACTCCAATTTTGAAGTTTCACTTAAAATTTGTGTT
>NW_011184472.1:0-1118 GCF_000146605.3 Meleagris gallopavo
ATCTTTGCTTTTAACATGCTTACATATGAACCCAGTCATACAGACATACAAACAAACCCAGTCACAACGTTGTGCTTCTTGCACTACAGGTGTGTGCCCACCTTTCTGGGACTACCTGCAGCCAGTGGTCTTTAAACATACTCACTGTTTATCTGTCTATTCCAGAAGCTTGGAGAAGTCATCACACTTGGTTTTCCCACTTGCACTGTAGGAATGTAAGTAGTTTAATTCCGTGTGCACGTCAAATGACAAGAATGTATGCATTTTGTTTTCCTGATAAATATTCATCACACTTATGATTTCTAATGCACATTAGAGCTCTTGTGGATACATCTGTGCAGTATGCTGTTACAACAGTCCTCCAGCAGTGTTTTGCATCCACGGTGTTCCCATGTTCTGGCAGGGGTCTTGATGATTGAATATCCCTTCCCTTACATGCTGGCATGATTTCAGTCCTACATGTAGTATTACATGCACAGCCTGGAGCACCTGGCTGCAGCCACACAACGTTCTGAACTCCCTTGCCTTCTGGAGTGGGGGAAATGTGCCAAATGCCTTTGAAACAAACCCTCACAGAAGATATACCTTTGAGACCATCACTGAAGAAGCAGTCAGCTGGGGTTGTTAGCAGGAGGCTGTGCAGTTTGGAAGTTGAAGGACAGTCCAGGGCCTCCTAGTGAAAAGCAGAGGCTCGAGGCCAGACCTTATCCCCATCCATATTGAGAAGAGCTTTGGAGTATCGCTAGCTTCAGCTGGCATTGCTTGTAATAGTGAAAAGCTGAAGAAAAACAAGACCTTTCAACATGCAAGAGGCTGACAGGATGCTAGGGAGAAGGTAAAATCCCACAGTGGATGTCACAGCTGTCAGCCAGCCCTGTGGATGCGACCTGAGCTACCAGGCAATAACCCAGCTTACATCTTTTTACTTTTGGGGTAGGCAGTGGCAGCCAGGTGAGAGAAACCGTCTGTGTTTTGGCAGGGGGAGAGGCAGGAAAACATTCACACTGCAGGGCTATTTGTTGTTTCCATCCAGCATCCTCCTCTACCGTGTTACTCAAAATGGTGGTGCATGTTTGGACACTTCTGCTCATAGGCTCTTCTGTCAGCTGCTCTTTTCC
>NW_011184473.1:0-856 GCF_000146605.3 Meleagris gallopavo
GCAGTGTTTTGCATCCACGGTGTTCCCATGTTCTGGCAGGGGTCTTGATGATTGAATATCCCTTCCCTTACATGCTGGCATGATTTCAGTCCTACATGTAGTATTACATGCACAGCCTGGAGCACCTGGCTGCAGCCACACAACGTTCTGAACTCCCTTGCCTTCTGGAGTGGGGGAAATGTGCCAAATGCCTTTGAAACAAACCCTCACAGAAGATATACCTTTGAGACCATCACTGAAGAAGCAGTCAGCTGGGGTTGTTAGCAGGAGGCTGTGCAGTTTGGAAGTTGAAGGACAGTCCAGGGCCTCCTAGTGAAAAGCAGAGGCTCGAGGCCAGACCTTATCCCCATCCATATTGAGAAGAGCTTTGGAGTATCGCTAGCTTCAGCTGGCATTGCTTGTAATAGTGAAAAGCTGAAGAAAAACAAGACCTTTCAACATGCAAGAGGCTGACAGGATGCTAGGGAGAAGGTAAAATCCCACAGTGGATGTCACAGCTGTCAGCCAGCCCTGTGGATGCGACCTGAGCTACCAGGCAATAACCCAGCTTACATCTTTTTACTTTTGGGGTAGGCAGTGGCAGCCAGGTGAGAGAAACCGTCTGTGTTTTGGCAGGGGGAGAGGCAGGAAAACATTCACACTGCAGGGCTATTTGTTGTTTCCATCCAGCATCCTCCTCTACCGTGTTACTCAAAATGGTGGTGCATGTTTGGACACTTCTGCTCATAGGCTCTTCTGTCAGCTGCTCTTTTCCTTTCTGCTCTCTTCCATAACTCTGACTAAAGCAGTGTCTAAAATGGGAAAATCATCAAGATCCCAGTCCAAAACAGTGTTGTATCATCAGTGAGAGTGTGCT
>NW_011184474.1:0-1644 GCF_000146605.3 Meleagris gallopavo
GATGTTGTTCTGCTTTGTAAAGCACCTGCACAAGCTTGGCCTGAGAGAGGCTGCACTTTTGCTGGGCTGATTTTCCCTGTCCTGATTTGTCTTGCTGGTGATTTTGAACAAAAGCATACGGTTCTCTCTAAATTTCACTCTCTGTCATATCCACAGGATATGTGCTTTGGTCGTCTTTGTGCATAATTGATGTACTGCTTGATGCCAGATAGAGTTAATCTCATCCTGCAGAAAGCAGTGGTGGTGGCATAAAACCATGCCCAAATGTCTCCTTTTGTTTGTTGCTTATTTTAAGAGCTCATTTCAAAGAATTCAGTCCCACAGTTTTTGAAACGTTGCAGGTCTTTTTTATTGAAACATACATACCAGCTATACTATGAAAGGCTTTTACCATTTCCCTTATTGCCTTCAGCAATGTTAAATAGAAATCACCCAGTAAGCAAGATAAAAAATGACATCTTTACAATGTGAGGCTGCTGTTGGTTGTCGATGTCAAACCTGGGCAGTCAGCACCTCTACCCCCACTTTTCTCTCTATTGTATGCAACACGTCAAGTTTTGTAGAGATTCCATCTGGGAAATCAGCATCCCAACTTTACTAAAGCAGGGAGATTCTTTTTGCTCCATTTGAAATTCACTGTACGCAGGTGCCAAACCAGGGGAAATCTCTGTGGTAAAGGTCTTTCAGTCTTAACCACGGTGATCCCTATTGCGTAGATTACAGCTGAACATCAGCAGCAGCCGAGCTTTAAGGATGAGTTAAGATCTGATGCAGAAGCTGTGTTCTCCTCTCATTAACTCTTCTCTCTGACCACCCCAGTGGGACTTCAGACTTGTTTGCAACCTGCTCCAAAGATGACATTCGGGTATGGCACACCCCAGAGAACAGGGAGCTCCTCCGAATCGTCATCCCCAACATGACCTGCTATGCCATAGAGTTCATGAGGGATGGCAAGAGCATCATTTCAGGTAATGGGCAATCCCAGCCAATGGGTGAGTCCAGTCTGTAAGCATTACCTACTGTAATAAATATCATCAGTATGTGAGAATGAAGACAGGCACGAGCTGGGAGCTGTGGCAGGTGATTGCTGTGACCACAGGCCTCTTTGCTAGCTGCTGGTCCAATGGATGTTGCTCACAGAGCACAGATCCTGGCACCGTAGTTGCAGGGTTATGGGCAAGGTGAGGTTCCTTGCTTGAGATGTGATCTCCAGCAATTCAGAACTCTGTTGGGTCTTATTCAAAAGACCTAATTCTAAAATGTTAACACTGATGTATGGAGCAGATTAATCTATAATGTATGTAGAGCAACTTTGGCGTAAATTTGGTGCCCGTTGCCATGTGCAAGTTGTCTGCACAGGAACTGCTGCAGTTCTAGAGTAGCAATGCTGCCCCTCTGCTATTACCAAACCAGTTTGAATCATAGAGTCATAGAATGGCCTGGGTTGAAAAGGAGCACAATGCTCATCCAGTTCCAACCCCCTGCTGTGTGCAGGTCGCCAGCCAGCAGACCAGGCTGCCCAGAGCCACATCCAGCCTGGCCTTGAATGCCTGCAGGGATGGGGCATCCACAGCCTCCTTGGGCAACCTGTTCCAGTGTCTCACCACCTCTGGGTGAAAAACCTCCTCCTAATATCCAACCTAA
>NW_011184475.1:0-484 GCF_000146605.3 Meleagris gallopavo
AAAAAGCACATCAACTTTAGTGTCTCTGTATTATTTAAAATGCTCTACTCAGAGGCTGTGCCTAACAACACTTCCCTCCAAATCCATTTTGCTACAGCACCGCTTCCCATCTTTGTTTCCTAAATGCTTTTCCAACCACATCAGTCCCTTTTGCTATCTCAGATCCTGCTGTATCATCGCATTAAGAAACTCACTCATCTCATACCACCTGGGGATACTGCATTGAAAAAAATCCCTTTTGAAATCCTCCTCCTGAATAAATGAAATAATATTTCAGATGTGAACCGAAACGCAGTCTCAGTGATGCAATCTTTATGCAATTAGTGAGTAGGATGCAATAGGAGAGCACATAAGAGAAAGGCTCCTTGCTCTACAATGAACTTCAAGCAACTTTTTGGAACTCAGCACCATTCCTGCTTACTCTTTACCCCTAAAAATGTCTTCCTTTTGCTTAAAGTTTATCCACAAACAGAACATCCCACAT
>NW_011184476.1:0-429 GCF_000146605.3 Meleagris gallopavo
CGTTCTGCATCCTGGAGCTGCCCTCCTGTTCCCAGGTGCCCTAGAAGAGATGATGGAAACTGTAAGAGTCAAAAAACATGAAAAAGGGAGAAAATAAGCCCTAAAGAATGAGCACAACACATCAAATCACTACCTTCTTGTTTTCCTCCTCCAGCAAGCATGAGGAAGTAGCTATGCCATGGCAGCAGGCTTGTGCAGGCAGCAGAACACAGAGCAGGATATAGCTCCTGGGGCAGGACCAAGTGTGCTGTGATCCCATCATTGGCAAAACAGATCCCACATCACGTGTGCGCACAGGTTCCAGCAGCTCAGCCTGCCTCAGCCCTGCTTCATACTAGAACAGTCCTATTAAAACCTCAGCCTACACCGAACCATTAGAGATAACTGTTATCTGCAGAGACCCAGAGGAAAAACACTAATCTTAGATGT
>NW_011184477.1:0-1290 GCF_000146605.3 Meleagris gallopavo
TGAAAGGTAGATAACTGCAGTACAAGGGGAAAATGGTTTTAAGATGAGGGAGGGAAGATTTAGGTTGGATGTCAGGGGGAAGTTCTTTATGGAGAGAGTGGTGAGGTGCTGGAACAGGCTGCCCAGAGAGGTTGTGGATGCCCTGTCCCTAGAGGTGTTCAAGGCCAGACTGGATGGGGCCCTGGGCAGCCTGGTCTAGTATTAAATGGGGAGACTGGTGGCCCTGCATGTGGCAGGGGGGCTGGAGATTCATGATCCTTGAGGTCTCTTCCAACCCTGGCCATTCTGTGATTCTGTGAATTCTGAAATAATATCATCAGTACCAAAAGAAACTTGGACAGTGGAAGAAGTGTGTCACAAGCATAGTGTGTTGGGCCTGTTGTACATATATACTCTTCTGTTACACTGATGTGAGTGTTTTGTTGCTATCATCATGCACATTTGTATTTCCATTTTGTTTTCTAAAAATCCAGATAATTATACAGGGTCTTAAGCATTTAAACCGAGCAGTTCATGAAGATATTGTAGCTGTTGAGTTGCTGGCAAAAGATGAGTGGGTGGCACCGTCCTCAGTGGTCCTGCAAGATGATGGCCAGAATGAAGATGACATTGAAACGGAAGAAAAGAAAGAAAACATTGTATGCAACAAAATTATCTTTTATTATTATTATTTTAATGATTCCTGTCTTTATTAAGAGAAAAATGTTACTGAGCAGTAGCCAAGTAATAATGCAAAGCTATATTCTGATGTGCAGATAGACTGGTTGGCTTTTAATGGCAACGCGTTCATTTGGAACAGGTTATAAAATACTCCTTATCTACTTGCAGTAATTCTGCTTAATGTCTGTGCACACTTATGTATGCCCTGTCTAATAAATACTTGCATTTCCTTAAAAAATACAATCTTCCCACTGAATTCCATGGGAATGCATTTTAATTACTGTGTTTAGAATTGCTGGAGAATTTTTGAAGCTGCATAAAAAGGCTTCTTGAAAGTGGAAATTATAGGTTGGGGAAAAAACGGAGATAGCTAGGAAATGAGCAGAGACTGTAGTACAGGCTAGCATTTCTTTAGGCTTTTTCTGTTCTTTGTTCTAAAGCTATGTCCGTGAGAAAACTTGACAAATTAGTCATGTTGCAAGTATTAAGAAGCCCAGGAAGGCATTACTCCATTCATGATGTCATAAGAGAGTTCATAGCGTTGTAGTGATTCATAACCTACTACCAGCAAAGGTTTGAGATGCGTGCTGAGTTTAAATGGTTCTGTGGTCTTTAACTTCTGTTGTTGTT
>NW_011184478.1:0-810 GCF_000146605.3 Meleagris gallopavo
TGGAGACAGAGAGCTCCGAGCAGTGCCAGGCCAGGTCGGAGATGTCCTCTGCGCCTGGTAGCGCTGCTCATGTTGCACACGGAGCAGAGGTGCAGAACACGTGAAAGTCAGATTCAGCACTTGAATTTGGGTCCCCATCTGAGTTTCACCGCGTTCAGCCTCCTGCCTTTCTCACATTCCAGGCAGCGGTTTAGGAAAACATGTTTTCTGGTTTATTGGAATATTTGACCCATGGTGGGAGAACGCGTCTTGTGAGCAATGACCTCTCTATGATTGGTCACTAGCAGTAATTTAATCCGTGTGAAAGTCTGTTTTTTTAAGCAGGTTTGCTACCCTTTACATAGGATCTTATGAATTGTCTCCTCTAGGATTGTTTTGGATTTGTCTACTTCACAAACTACATAAATTACAAGGGTGAATGTAGAGCATGAGATTCATTGTTCCCCGTTTCCTCTACAAGGACAGCTGTCATTCTCATCTGAGCACATTCACACAGCCCAGAGAACGCAGTGAGGGCATAACGAGGGCTGCTGAGAGAGGTCTTTTGGAGATGCTCAGTCTGAGAGTCAGACTGGAAGTATGTGATTTTTGTTCTGTACGTTCAGGCGCAGTGAGGGACACGGAGTGGGCTTGGAAAGCACAAGCAATGAATAATTGGCTCAGAGGCTGATGTGGAGCCAGAACTTTGGGTTCTTTGATCATGGGGCAGTTTTCTCGGCCCTTGGCCTGCTGTGCCTCCATGGAACCCACCTATCCGAAAAGGGGGAAACAAATCCTAGCGCAGGAGCTTGGCGGGGCTTATTGAAAGTG
>NW_011184479.1:0-484 GCF_000146605.3 Meleagris gallopavo
CCTGGAGCCCCACCAGAAGATGGCGAGCGTTTTGGGCAGCATGGATGTAGAGAGGACCAGGTCAGTGAAGGCCAGCATGGACAGGAAGAGGTACATGGGCTCATGCAGGCTTGACTCGGTCTTGATGACGATGAGAAGGATGATGTTCCCCAGCACAGCTATGGCGTACATGATGCAGAAGGGGAAGGCAATCCAGAACTGCTCCTTCTCCAGCCCCGGAATGCCAACCAGGAGGAAGGTGGGGGGGTGGGAGGGGCTGGTGGAGTTCGGAGAAGACATGAAGCCCTTCTTGTCTCTTGCCTACCCTGAGGGCTCTCACATCCTGAAACGAAGCAGGACCCAACACCCTTGAGGTGATGAGGTTAGCAGCAAACATAGATGTCATGGAGACGTGGTTTCAAAAGTGCGAGAGAGCCAGGCCTGGGACAGCTGCTTGCACTGCTTCAGGAGAGCACGTTTCCCACAAGTGTCCCGTCAGTTCCCA
>NW_011184480.1:0-431 GCF_000146605.3 Meleagris gallopavo
GTAAGAGTATTTGTGAGGCTAAAGTACTAGCAGTAAGTTATGTGGCTTCATACAGGTAGCAGATACTTCTGAACATCCTTTTCTCTCATCAGTTTGTCAGTTTTATCTAGGAATTTAGCTTAAAAAAAATATATATTTGTTGATAGCTCTCCATGCAAATGAAAATGCTATGGAAACAGATGAATCCTATATGATGTTTGCAATAATTTTTAAAAAGCCTTTTAAAATGTATAATAAACACACTGAATCCTTTTGTTTCTGTAGATCTTTCAGCAGAAGTTTCATAAAGTTAGAGGCTGGTGATGTTTAAGGGATTGAGGAAAAGCAAATTCAAAGGTGCTCTAGAATCATCTATGCCCAACATTCAATTATGGGGTAAAAAAAAGTCTGCCTTTTATCTGAATAAACTCTAATGCAGAACTGACCTTTTT
>NW_011184481.1:0-474 GCF_000146605.3 Meleagris gallopavo
TGGGTTGGGACCTTCGGGAGCTGCTGAGGCAAAGTGGTCCAAGAGATGGGAAGCTGGGAGCTGCCTCATGGAGCTTCCTCATATGTGCACAGCTTGGCAAATATACTTGGGATATGTCCTGGAATTGGATAAATTGGAAGTAACTGCTACAAGGAAAGTCTCCCCTTATCTCTCTGCTGACTGATATCAGGACCCATGGTGTAAGTCTTGCAGTGCTGTTGCAGAAGATAAAAGATAAGCCGGGCATAAGACAACCTGCAATCTATTCAGGCAAAGGGGAAGAAATTGAGGGTTGAAGTTATTGAGAGTCTGAGACCTGTTTCTGGTGGCAAAGGAGGTGCTCAGGACTCAGGAGAAAATCAAACAAAAAGAATCCAGGGAAAACCTGGGGCATCTGCTGCTGATTGTGTCTTTCCCAGCACATCTCCAGGAGCGAAGCTCTCCAGGATAAAGACAGAAAACTTCAATGGATCC
>NW_011184482.1:0-385 GCF_000146605.3 Meleagris gallopavo
AGGGGAGTATTGCACTTGAAGCCATGCTTGAATCTGCCTGAAACCACACTAGCGTCCCCCTTTAGGCAGGAAACACAGTATCAGGCCTTGTGATTTGAGGGGGGTTATCCTGCTCCAGTCTTAATCTTCATGTAAGCTCTGGAGGACTGGAGTGGAGTGGAAGTAAGTAGTTAACCAAGACTGGCTGTGTTGGATGGATGTGAACGTGAACAGTGTTTGACTAACAGGTGCCTAACAAAGGGCATCAGAAAGACAGGTCCAATGAAAGCAAATTCAAAGCTTTTTTAGCAGGTGTGTAGAACTACTGCTAAAAGATTTGTAATAACTGTTTCTACAACTGTGGATGCCCCCAAGGAGAACCCGTCTTGGCAGCAAACTGGCCTTC
>NW_011184483.1:0-647 GCF_000146605.3 Meleagris gallopavo
AGACCTGCTGCTGTATTGCTGTGGGACCCTGCTGCTGCACTGGCACGGGACAGAGGGCAGTGGGAGCTGACTCCTGGTCTGTTCTGCACTTGTCCAAGTGTTGTGTTGACGATCAGCGAGTGAGAAATGGAAATTCTTTCCCTGCTGCTTTATGCCCATGATTATAATCTTGTCCGGACAGTGCTTACCTCGGTGCAGCTTCCTCATCTGTTTGCTTTGCTTTTTCTGAGGGTAGAAATCAGACACGACTTGGTGCAAGGGAAGCACACAGCATTTGAGTGACAGCTTCCATCTGGTGCTTTGCAGAGGCCTCGCGTGCTGTCCGTTTCCCTCTGTTCCTGTGTTCATCCTGCCCACGTCCCTGCATTCCACTTGTCCACAGAGAGCTCATGTGCTGCGTTTTGCCATCGTGCTACGAATGCACCTCGCTGTTTGGACTCGAGCCCCACTGCTGTGCAACATCTTGAACCTAACAACAGTTTCCATCCCAAAGAGTTTAGCTAGAGATGACAGGAAAGGGAACACAGCACACGGGAACGGCGGTACCCATATCTGATCCCACCCTGCACGCACTGCCAGGGCACTGCTGCTGCTTTACGGGCACTGCAGTAGCTGTGATTTATAGAGCGATAAGGGAGGCTTCGTAG
>NW_011184484.1:0-641 GCF_000146605.3 Meleagris gallopavo
AAGCCACATTGGTTACAACCAATCACCTCCTCTTTATTTCCATGCCCCTCAGCGGGGCCTCCAGGAGGATCTGCTCCGTGACCTTGTCAGGCACAGAGGTGAGACTGACTGTAGTTCCCTAGATTCTTTTTTTCCGCTTCTTGATAATGGGGGCTATGTTTCCCCTTCTCCAGTCAGAGGGGAAATTGCATGGACTCAGCAGCATTTCCATTTGATAGTGCTGGGTACAAGTTGGAGGAAATATGACAATAATGAAAACAGAAACAAGAAAGACAAAGAACATGTAGAACAGCAGAATAAGGCGACATTACTTTATCGTCAAGTTCAGTCCCTGAAATCCCACACGACTAACATATGCCATAAACCATCATCACAGGAAAACAGCAGGAGGTAAGAATGGCCAGAAGCCATGGCCATACAACAGTCCACATTCTGACTGCACCTTGTATCATACCCATCTGCTGCTGCTTAGATCTCACCTTTCTCCAGCATAACAGAGGAAGACAAAGATCACTGAGACAAGGAGCCAAGAAGTAAGCAAGTTACCTGTGAAAGATCACTTCTCCTTGGGATTTGTTATTTCTCTTAAATCAAACCTTTACTATACTGGCCAAGACAATAAAAAATACATAACACTCAGA
>NW_011184485.1:0-1429 GCF_000146605.3 Meleagris gallopavo
AGGAAGAGGCTGAAGTTGCACAATTGTGAGTCAGAACTTTGCTGAACGTGCTGCGTCAGGATCTTGTACGATGCAGTTACATTCAGAGGTGCACAAAGGCAAATGCTTTCCCAGTCTTAGGAAGTTCCTTTGTTCTTGACTTTTAAAATACTTAAAAAAAATAAAAAAAAATGCTGATATGGGCGTTGAAGAGATAATGAAATTCTCGTGGTTCACTTACTTTAACTTTTTTTTGTGTGTGTGTTATTAAATAGATCCTTTGAATATTTGCCTTCTGTGGACACTGGAATTTCTTTTCATGCCTTTGAGTTGCATTTTCTGCCATTTGTGTGCTCAGAGCTTGCAGAAAGGAGCTGAGAGCTGGCCCCAAGGTTTGGAGGTCCAGCTCAGCTCCTTGCAGTGGTTGCTCGGATGTGAAATGGCTGGAGCTGAACCTGGAGGATGCTGCTTGGGTCAGCTGGTCATCCCAGCAGCATGTTTGGTTGTGTCTGTGTGGGGACGGCTCTGCACTGTGAATTTGTCCAGTGAGTGGTGGATCCTGCCCAGGTGCTTCCATATGGGTGAGCTGGAAAAGCCCCAGGGAACCCATTCTGGTCGTTGCAAGTGGGCTGTGTTCAGTGCCTTCAGCAGCGTGAGGTTCATGTTGGGTGCTTTATTGACTGGCAGTAAGGATTAGAAGGCTGCATGCTGAGCTTAAAGAAGCATAGCAGCAGTGTCCTGTTTTCAGCCTTGGATTGATGTGAGCTGGGCTTCTCTCCCATCAGTCCCTTAAGCTTTCACAGCTGAATTTGAGAGATGGTTTTTCTCCTTGCCAGGTCAGTAGGACCCTTTGTATTTCATTTGCATTGTGTTATGTCAGAGACTTGGACTTCAGCTATGTACTGAATTCAGAACGGTGTGGGAGATACCTTGCAAGCTTTCATTCATTTTTAATATCTCGGGGTTTTTTTGACAAGTAAATACAGTTTCATATTTATACCCATGCCAGGAATAAATCGAATTAGTCTGAAATTAACTTTTGCTCTTACAATGGTTTGCACATTTCTAATATTAAGGAGATAAGGGAAGAGAGGAGCAAACCTGCTTTGAAGGCGAGCTGATTTCCATAGCAGGCAGTGACCTACATAGCAGGGGGTGGGAGAGAGCAAGCTGACTCAAATGTGGGCTGTTCTTTATTTATATAATTTTAAAGGATCTGCGTCAGTGCTCCTGGACCGAGTCCTCTTCTGCCACTCACCTGGGAACTCAGAGCCAACAAAACCTCGTTGTCCTTCAGGAGTTTCCTGTGGATTAAAAGCTTCGTGCAGAGGCATTTGGTAGATGGCAAAGGTTCAAGTATGGCTTCAGGGGAATGTTAGCCACAGTTCAGCATTTTTAGGAAACCCATTCCATTGCTTCACTTAAACAGGAAGGAGCAGCATGCCTTGCA
>NW_011184486.1:0-791 GCF_000146605.3 Meleagris gallopavo
ATGTCAAGCACAGTGTTGTTTCCTTTGCTGCCAGATGCTGTCAGGTGTCCAGGTAAACTTGGCACACGTGTACTGTGCTAAGTGGAGGTGGGTTGTGTTCTCCCATGAACTTTATGGAGTTGGTATACGTTGCCAGCAGAATTCATTTTCTCTCTGGCACAGGGTGTGATGGGCTTTGTGCCTCAGAGTTCTCTGTTTTTTAGGGTTGTTTTATACACGTACGCTACCATGCTGCCTGCTGGGAATGGGGGCAGGTGGTGATTAGAGCATCTCCTTTAGTGTCCCAGGGGAAGGTTCATATTTGTCCCACAGCTGGAAACATCTGGCCTGTAAAACAAGTGCCTGGTGGGAGGAGAGCCCATAGATAATGTTTGGCCAGCTTGTATAGCCACCAGCAGACTCTGCATGCATTTAATATGCAGCACAATTTGCTGTGGCTGGGCTTTTTGCTCTTTGCAAGGTACGAAATACATTTGTGCTGCCTCAATGGGAAGGAAAATCTGTTGCTTCGAGGACATGGGCTACTGCAGCACATGGGAGCACCGTGCACAGCCACAAGATGGAATGGAAGTGAGTTAAGAGCTCCCGAGATGACAGATTTGCTGATGTACAGAAGCTTGGGAATGCACAGCTTGTGCTGTGAATGAGGCTGGGCTGTGCAACAGGTTGCGATGTGCTTCAGCAGCCTGATGAGGCGATGACATGGGAGATAGCTTGGGATAGAGTAATGCTGCTTGGATCCGCTCCAGCAAACATGCCTCTGCGCTCCTGTAGTGCCTTTTCTTTAATCT
>NW_011184487.1:0-420 GCF_000146605.3 Meleagris gallopavo
TACTGTCCTTCTAAATGTATCCTCTCAGTAGTCTGACCCTTTACAAAGGTGTATATATATATATATTTTTAGCTAGGTGTTTTCTATAAGCTCATACTGTGCCTTTCTTCCCAGTCTTGTAACTATACTCATTTTGGAGCTTAAATCTTCCTCAGCACAAACACAATTAAAATTTGTCTGCATCTTCTTCACTCCCTTCTTCTTGCGTAGATCATTAAGCATCTATGTGCACACAGAAGAGCTTTGGTTTAATCTGCTGCATACCTGCCTGGGACAAAAATCAGTGCTGTACCTTCACGAGGCGATGACAGATATGGGTAAGTGACAGTGGTAATGTGTCCCAGGGATAACATTTCTTGTGTCTGAAATGAGACTCTGAGGGCTCCTTAAAAATGCAGCCCCAAGTGGTGGTGGAAATTT
>NW_011184488.1:0-855 GCF_000146605.3 Meleagris gallopavo
ATCCCAAACCAATCTTCTTTCTCTGGCACGCTGCTCTACACAGCCCCCTCTCCGGCCATCAGAGCGGCTCCAGGGCACATGGCACCTCCCAGTGCTACCTCTTCCCACTTCCCTGGCAGGACTGGACTATGAGCACCAAGCAGAATAAGCATCACAGTGAATGCATCTGCACAAGACAGCATTCACCCATCCCTCCCCCAGTATTGCAAAAATGTGCCAAAGCCCTAACAGACAAGTCCCATCCTCCTGGAGGAGCCGGGGGGTTGTGCTCCTGCATTGCTCTGAACCTAAATAATTCAAATTTCTTGCTCTAGAATTTTATTTAGGGGAGGAAAAGAATTACCCAACATATGACCCTGACTACTGTGGCTTTCACATGGATGTGCTACACTCTTGTTTTTTTCCTCCTTTGCTTGGGAGCTTGGCTTTCTCCATCCAAACTAACCTTGCAACAGATGTAACAGCTCAGAAGAGGTTCCTCAGTCCTCAAATCCATTTCCATTGCAGGCAATTGTGAAAGAGGACAGGGAAGACGAGAGGAGGAGGAGGAAAAGTGGGTCCTCAGAGTTATCACAACTCAACCAGACAAAGCCAGATTGAGGAAGGACACGAGTTCTGTTCCAAACAGGAGGCTGAACTACAGACCCTGCAGTACGTAAGCAACATTTCCATGATGCTGCAAAATAGGCATCTGCAGGAATGCAGTATTCTCCTGAGAGCACTGCTCATCCTGCTTCTAGCTGTCACTGTCCTTAGTGTTTCACAAGACCGAGGGTTTAAAATGATGGGATTTGCTTCTACCTGCTTGATCAGTGCAGCAACTGGGCACTGTGGGCAACACGAACTACAGGCTGG
>NW_011184489.1:0-353 GCF_000146605.3 Meleagris gallopavo
TGGATACAGGGAGTCCAAAACCACTGAAATCCCTCATGGAAATGCTTTTGGCATATAAACAAATATAACACTTTCAGACAGAGCCATCCAGACTGCTAAAACTGACAACACTCTGAGAAGGATGTGGGGCCTGAGGCACCAGAGGCTGTTGAAAACATATTAGTAGAGCAGCGAGAGTGGCTCATGACTAAAAAGCCAAATTATGCATGGGCACAATCCCACTCATTGATTGACTGGTGCCTGCCTGAGTAAAACCTAAGAATGAAATGCTTAAGGACTGCAGGAAAATGAGAGAGTATCTAATTTTAGCTAGTGTTATTGTATCTCCTTATTTCAATGAGCATTTTATGTTT
>NW_011184490.1:0-726 GCF_000146605.3 Meleagris gallopavo
CCATTATGATGATTTCAGTAAAATTAGTGACAATGCACTGTTCGGATCAATCTGTTGGACACAGACAGTGCTTTCTTTTCATGTATTTAGGTGCCTTTACTTTTCAAAAGAAAAGGCCATCTGTTTTCAAGCACTCTGTGCACTATTCATACTTCTTGAAGCCCAGGTTACCTATTGCAATGATATACAAGCTATAAAAGTGAACAGTGTGGAGCCAAAGTTCCTTTTGAACATATTGTAAAATGAACTTTTAACTAAATCTCTCACATGATGCCTAAAAGAAGTTGTGCAAACAGCTATTCCGTTTAGAAGATAGTGTACAAGCTCATAGCTGAACTCTGGCAAATGTATCATATGAATACTTGTATAGATAATTCTGGAAGGGTAACCAAAATGTAACCCTATCTAAGTGGAAGGTTAATCAAAACTATGAAAACTTATTTTTCTTTGATTCCTTACACTCCTGCAATGTTCTAGCTCTTTTTCAGACTTTCCAGGAAGCTGATGAGAGCTTCAAGCTCTTGAAGTTTCATCAGGAAAGGATGAACTCTCCTGTCAACTATGTTCATTATAAGACATTGCCTAGAACAATTACAGTGTGCTCCTGAACAGTCACAGAGAGCTACAAACAGAGGTAGCTGGAATCAATTGTTCTGTGATAGAAGTGTATGGTATTAGTGTATGGTTTGGCATACACTAATGCCATACACTTCTATGTAGTGTAAG
>NW_011184491.1:0-494 GCF_000146605.3 Meleagris gallopavo
AAGATGACCTAGAGTAAATATTTAAAGCCCTGCAAGTGTCTTAGAGAGGCAGAACCAGAGCCCATAAGCGGACAGCACAGGTGGCAGGTTGTACTTTGCATCTATGTCCTAGAGACCACAACTTCCCAAAATTTATCCCAGTTTTCCAGCCACTCTGGCCTCTTTCAAGCGGGCAAGAATTGACATATCATCTCTCCAGGCCCCAGTGTCTAGCCCAAATATTAGCCTTGAATGATTTTCCAGTTTAGAACAGATAACAGTCACAGCATCATTCTGGTTACCCACCACTTTCTGTTTACATAGCCGTCTTAAGTCATTGCTTTCTAGAACTATAGGTTCCCATGTTATCTCTGCAAGGCTCTTTCAAGCTTAGCACAAAGTCCAGGTGTCCCCAGGTACAACCAAACCACTGCAACTTAAACAATTTTACAGCTCCTTTTTCTCTCTTTCTAGGATGTTGTACTCTCCACACCTGCAGTTGCATTCACCCACAC
>NW_011184492.1:0-451 GCF_000146605.3 Meleagris gallopavo
TTCCCATGTTATCTCTGCAAGGTTCTTTCAAGCTTAGCACAAAGTCCAGGTGTCCCCAGGTACAACCAAACCACTGCAACTTAAACAATTTTACAGCTCCTTTTTCTCTCTTTCTAGGATGTTGTACTCTCCACACCTGCAGTTGCATTCACCCACACTGTGTCCCTTCCAGATAACATCTGGACAAATTTGGAACATGGTCCTGAGGCACTCTGCAAGTGTCTTTGCTCTGAAAGAACCTTGCAGAGATAACATGGGAACCTATAGTTCTAGAAAGCAATGACTTAAGACGGCTATGTAAACAGAAAGTGGTGGGTAACCAGAATGATGCTGTGACTGTTATCTGTTCTAAACTGGAAAATCATTCAAGGCTAATATTTGGGCTAGACACTGGGGCCTGGAGAGATGATATGTCAATTCTTGCCCGCTTGAAAGAGGCCAGAGTGGCTGG
>NW_011184493.1:0-1286 GCF_000146605.3 Meleagris gallopavo
TGATCTGCTTTTACAAACTCTGGTACGACACCTGAGGCTGAGCTTGGTCGATGTTGAAATTCATAGAAGTAGACTGGGTGGCCAGCATCTAACAGAAAATAAATTTAAAAACGAGAATGCTAGTATTGCAAATGCCACCAAATGCCAAATGCATTTGCATTGATGATAAACGTTCACCAAAGCTAAACTGATAAAATGAAAACACTAGCAGTTTTTCTGCTAACAAAATGTGATACATACATAAAGCCTGCAGACACGCTCAAGAATGGAAGACAACGTTTGTTTGAATAGATGCTGAATTAGAGACTCACCTCTATGGTATCTAGCCACTTCAATGGCAGACAAAACAAACATGTGATCTCCTATTGCATCAAGAAGGCCATCTCGCACCTGAGCACGGCTCTCTGCTTTCCCTATGTATTCATTGAATACAAGGTCAACAACGTCAGAAGAAACTCTCTGAAATGAACAAGAAAGGTACTTTTTATAATGAGAACCCACCCTAAAAGGAGTAACAGTATAAACAGAGAGTGCCACCTGCATGTCTCTGGCTAGACTCCAAACATCACCATCTTTCAGAAAAAATCCCCTGCTGCGTCCAAGCAGAGCTCACAGTTCACAGTGGTGCACCTTTACCTAACCTAGATGTTCTTAGGGAGAAGAGATTTGCAAGATCAAAAAGGATGCCCTCAAGTGCCTTTAGATAAATACCAATTGGTGATGCTAAGAGATAGATACGGTACTCTGTTCTTCCTTTGGTGGAAACAACCCACGTAAAAGAAATGAAATCCTGCTGGATTTCATAAGATCCATTTCTTGCTGCAGACGGCCATAACTTACTCCCCTTCAGAAAAACCCTGGGCTCTGCCATTCCCAGACAGATAGATTCCTATGGCTCTACATGATCCTTTACTGGCTATGTTTATCAACTTCTCAATTCTAACCTATTAATCTGCAATTTTTCAAGTTTCCTAGTTTCAGGAGAGCACAAAGCAACCAGAAAGCTGAGAGCTTTGTAAAACAGAGGGAAACAAAACCTCCCATGTCTACATGCAGGTCTCCTGGTGCCATTTTAGGCATCCCGAGATGTCCTTTCTAGTCTCCATGTGAAGCTTGAGAAAGGCTTTTGTGTGTTCTGTAGGTGTTGTGTCATATCTGCTGGTAGAACGCATATGCTGGATAACCAAGTGTATCTTGAATGTCATGGGACCAATGTTTAGTTGCCAGCATCGCTTTGGGATTTCCACAGCATTCCTTTTTAAAAAGATGGGGCATTTAGGATAGAG
>NW_011184494.1:0-372 GCF_000146605.3 Meleagris gallopavo
ATGAGAACTGCGACAAAA
The DNA here is from genome assembly GCF_000146605.3 of Meleagris gallopavo. NCBI lineage: Eukaryota > Metazoa > Chordata > Aves > Galliformes > Phasianidae > Meleagris > Meleagris gallopavo. The sequence goes on from NW_011184494.1 coordinate 19, forward strand.
AAGGTGAAAGGAAGATTAGCTTTCTTGTTTTCCATTCTTTTCCTAGTTGGCTTTCCAAACATCACCTTTTCCCAGAAGTCTACCTTCTTTTCCTTCAACTTTCTGGCTTTCCTTTCTCTCAGATTTATCTCCAAGCATTCTTCATTTAGATTATGCAACGGCCATTCAGCCAGACCTTCCCCATTAGGATTCCTGTAAACAATAAGAAAGAAAGAGAAAAACCCTGAAATTTGTTAGCAATCCAGAAATCATCAAGAGAAGATTTCAGGACTGTTGATGAACAAGATCAGCATAGTTATTCTACAGGTAGTGGAACTGAGGTACGAGGAAGTGAAAGGATTTGCCTGTATCCTT
>NW_011184495.1:0-368 GCF_000146605.3 Meleagris gallopavo
TTTTTCCTTTTTTTTTAACTAAAAAGGTGTCATTCTTGAAAGACTGCTGCATTACTTATAGCAATAAATATGTAATGCACGTAATCAACAGTGGCTGCAGGTAAAATTCTTACAGCAAGAATACTGAAGACACACAAAGCATAAATGCTGAAAAAGAGCCTAGTGATTTCCAATTGCTTTTATTCCCCTTAGCATCGCCTAAGAGACCCCAATCATCATAAACTAGCCTTTGCATTTCAGACAATATTTTCCCGAGCGTTAATGTATTTAACATATGAGTGTATATAATTTAAAACAAACAAGTGACTTCATTTTGCCTCCTGAAATGACTGCATTTGCAACATAGCGAAAGAGAACTCGTTTATATG
>NW_011184496.1:0-702 GCF_000146605.3 Meleagris gallopavo
CAGACCCATGTCAGCAGGGTCACCTAAAGGCCCTCTGGGTTACAAGCCAGAGCAGCAGCTCCAGAGCTGCACACCTCAGCCAGGAGGGCTCACACCATTGGTATCATTATATTTTGGCTGGAAAATCTTGACAGGGGCAGCTGGGCTGATGGGGTGCAACAAACACAGATACATGGTGATGTGCATGCTGACCTGCCGACGGCACCAGCACAGCAACTCCCCATCCTGCAAACACAGTGAGCTACTGCTAAGCCTGCAGATCAGAACCAAGGGTTTGGCCATTGCTGACTTCAAACCACTGGTGTGAAACTGCATGCTTAACACCTAACTAACCCAGTGTTATGGGTGCTTGATCTTTTTCCTTCTGTAGCCACACAGCAGCAGCCACCGCCAAACTGTTGTTTAATTATCTGGTTCCATCGTTACAACTGTCATTATGACCTAAGGCCAACCCCATCCCAAATGGCAGGATGCACTGCAGGCTGCTGTCCCGGTGTCTGCTCTGGGGTGAACTCATCCTCACCTTGAAAAACAACTGAGGAGAAACTCAAAGACCCACGTAGCCATCTATTAAGCCATATCAGAAGGCAATCAGCAATGAAGAGGCAGATAACAGCAAGCCCATTATAACCACTAGTAGTAACAAATGATGCTGACACAGCAGGATTGATTGGAAACTGATTCCACAGACGCTGATATCTT
>NW_011184497.1:0-404 GCF_000146605.3 Meleagris gallopavo
CTCCCAGGTAACAGCGTTAGGATGAGAGGTGATGGCATCAAGCTGTACCAGGGGAGGTTCAGGCTGAACACTGGGGAATGTTTCTTCTCAAAATGAATGGAAATGCAGTGGCACAGCTGCCCAGGTAGATGATGGAGTCACTGTCTTTGGAGGTGTTTGAGGCTTTGGACACGTGGCACTGAGGGACGTGGTTGGTGGGCATGGTGGGGGTGGGTTTAACTAGACAACCTTTAAAAGGGTTTTGTCCCAAACATTTGATGATTTCTATGATTCTATGACTGGCCATCCACAGCTGATCATCGGTCAACCTGGGGTAGAGAACATTGCTCTCACTCCTCCTGTGGTGGTAGCAAAGCTTTGGCTGCCAACAACTCTTCTCCTTGTATGGCAGTAGTAACTGAAAG
>NW_011184498.1:0-619 GCF_000146605.3 Meleagris gallopavo
CTTTAGTTTTAAATATTATGGCTTATAGTCACAGCAGTTCTGAAAAAAGTCACTGTAACTGGTTAGAAAGTCCCAATCCTAAAGCAGTTTTCTTCCCAAGCCTTTTCCTCCCTTTCCCCACAGCTAAGGAGCTCCTTTAATTTTGATTGCCATTACACAACCAAAGGGACATCCATGATCAGTGGGCATGGTAGTGATGGGTTGATGGTTGGACTAGATGATCTTAGCAGTCTTGTCCAACCTTAATGATTCTGTGATTTGATGAGATCTCATTTTGGTGACAGTTTCTGCTCACGTTAGGAAATCAGTAGGAAGGACCCAGCTCTGACAAAGGAGATAAAAGGCTGCTGCCCCATGACAAGTTACCTGTTGTGACAGTCCTCTGTTTTCTCTCCTCTGTACGACATCATATAATCAATGAATATACAGGTATTGTAATTAAGAAAAATACGAGCGAGTTTGGCTAAGCAGATTATTACAGTAAAAAGAATAGATAAAGGGCTTACCCTTATCCTGGGCTTGCTGGAAAACCCCAAAAGGAGAGATCTCCTGAAAGAGATCCCTCCCCAGTGGCAGTCAGCTCTTAAATGGGGTTTAGGAGAGGTGGAGTCAGGCTCCA
>NW_011184499.1:0-1060 GCF_000146605.3 Meleagris gallopavo
TTTTTTGTAGTGTTGAAGTGTCTAAATCTGTAAATCATGTGGAATCATAGTTCTATGGAAAGTAGTGTAAAGGAAAGCTTATTAGACATTAGTAACAAACACCAGTTGGAAAATTGGCACGAGTCTCCTGTCTTTGTTTTGCAGATAGAGTGGAGTTAGCTGTTGGCAAAAAAAACAAAACAAAACAAAAAAAAAACAAATTGGTATTATCTTGGAACTTCGTAGCTTAAATTGTGTCTTTAATGTAGAACTGAGAAATATGTGTGATGAAGGCAATATGCTTTTGTGTCAAGAGGATTAGTATTCATATAGCTGCTGAATCCTGACAAGACTGAAGATTGCTGTGCTGTAACAAGATTGGGAGATGATGTGTCATATAAAGTCTGTCCATATACTTTTTAAACATTAGTTCTACTTGGGTCAGTATAACTATTAGAAACTGTTTTGCTTCCAAAGCCTAAGTTAATGAGATATCAAAGTTTGATGTCCTTTTGTACTGAAGTTTTGCAGTCACATGCTAATAATAAATTACTGTCAGTGTCTTAAGCAGTGATTCTTTCTCTGCTTAAGAAATTCCACTCCATTGACTGTGGATTAGCAAATGCTTATCCTCTCTAAGTTTTCCTCCTTAAGTCTAGAGATGAAAGGAGCTTAAGAAGTTCTGCTATTGTGAAGCATTAACTTCCAGTAGCAAGGTGGTGTTACTCTTCATCAGCATCTTTGAGGAAATAAAAACAATCTCCGTGGAGATTCTGTGCAAAATAGAAATGGCTTTGTTGCTTATAGGCTGTGCTATCGTAAAATAATTGAAGTACCTGTCTTACAGCCGTAGGCCTTGTGTCATGTTGCTGACAATTTTACCCAGGACGTTTACAGTTTTTCAGCAAAAGATGTTATGTAGCAAAAGCACATTTCATGATCTACATAGACAATTCTTATGTATTCATAGCAGATGCAGTACTAAAATATATTGACGTTATTTTCATCTTGCAGGTGGTGGTGAACTGTTCTGTTAAAAAGCAGGCAGATAAGAAATTCTATCTTGTCCAAGTTATTTTGT
>NW_011184500.1:0-663 GCF_000146605.3 Meleagris gallopavo
CCTCACTGAATAAAACAAAACCCCTCTTCTGTTTCTGACTTGTAGTTCTGAATGAGATGAAATTGCTAAGCAAGTACTGGGCTTCCAGGGTGCTCAAATCACTAAACAGAAACAGGCTATGAGAACTCACTGCACCAGTTCTGGAGAAAAAACATTCCCACTTGAGACTAAGCCATGCTAGCATGGGGATCCCTCTGCTGAACTGATTTAACCCTTCTGATTTTGTGCTCAAATACATATAAAATGATAGGCAACTGTGCTTCTGTGAGAGGAACAATAAAAACTATCATGTAAAGAAAACCTGTACAAAATCTTCTGTGTAATTTGGCATCCGAGTAATCTGACTAACGATGGCTTGAAGTCGTCCAGAGTACGGGCCTTTCATAGTTGACATTTTTTTGCTTCTTGCTTCAAAACTGACATGGATAACAGCACCTCAAGTGAAGTTTTCTACTCATTTCTGAAACCTGCATTACTTGTAACACACACACACACAGACAGAAAGGAATTAGATGAAGAAGAACTGCAGGACTCGGCTGGAGCAGGCAAAGACGACCTAAAAAGATATTTTTCAGAGATGCTGTGACAAAGCTTACCTTCCAGTTGTCTTCTGTTTCCTTCATGAACGCCAACCCTTTCTCCACCTCTGCTTTCATTTCATTT
>NW_011184501.1:0-623 GCF_000146605.3 Meleagris gallopavo
GCATCACTTAGCACCACTAACATGAGGGTTGTGCATTCGTAACACTACACTCTTGTGCCATCAGGACTCACACTGACCTCTCTCTTTGGTCCTGTGCCCACCCAGGATAGGCAGCCTGGACTGGTACTGCTCTGGAGATCTCTGCAGGCACAGTGAACATAACCTGAAGCCTGCAGCATGAAAACCTGCTTAAATTGTGCCTTCTCCAGATGATTTCCATTGGATTGCCCTTATTGCTCCTTTTCTGCCCTCTTACAGTAGGAGGAGTGAGCTTCATTTTCTGCTTTTCCACAGTCCACCATCACTTCTGGCTCTCTGCTCTGGGTTAGAAAGCAGATTGAGGTTCTTCACTGCTTTACACCTTGCTCTAACCCAGGACGGTCCCTTCAAGCTGAGCTGGTCACAGGTTCTGGTGTTTATAGGGGCCTTATCAACACAGACCTCAGGACACAGTCTTCTCATGATTCCCAGAATGGCCCCTATGCTTCTAGGTAGGAGCGCTAGGGAACAAAACCCTCAAGCTGCCATAACATTATTCTTACTTCTCCTATGCAGTCCGCTCAAGTTCTGCTTTAGTCCCATAAATAAATCCAAGTGCTGGAAATCTGCAGCGCTGATGTGAT
>NW_011184502.1:0-503 GCF_000146605.3 Meleagris gallopavo
TGGGCTGACTGCAGGACAGCAGAGGGGGCAAAGCTATCTGCCTGTTCTTGTAGCTTTGCCTCAGCTGCATGGAAGTACTTCATTCCTCCACCCTCAAATCAATTCTGAGCAGAGCAGCTGATAAAAACATTTAAAGGCACGAAAGGAAATGAAAGTGCTCAGTCCTACTGGCAGCCACCAGGAGGCTGGGTACCAAATCCTCATTTGTGCCTTTGGAAGTCTTTCCCCAGGGCTTCAGTGCAGCGGAGATTGACCAAAATGCAATTTATTAACTGTTCTTCCCCTCCTATTTCACAGCTTTAGGAGAGGCAACTCTACAAACTACAGCTCAGGCAGTTTTGCCTGATTTGCTAATTCTTGTTACCGCTCCGTGTTCCAGGATCAGAACTTCAGAAAGTATTATTTTTGTTTTCTTTTCCATCATCGGTGTCCTGTCATATAAATGCCAACCTATCGGGCTCCAGGACACTCACATCAGTGGTGGTGGCAGTGATCCCATCCAA
>NW_011184503.1:0-486 GCF_000146605.3 Meleagris gallopavo
CTGAGAGGGAAAGTACCCTCCACCCTATAAGGATGCAATAAAGCAAGTAACTGCATGATTTTTACTTTCAACAGAGCCAGAGCTGTGCAGAGTGGTTAAGGCAGCTGCAGGGACTACAACCCTCTATGGGGTCTCTGAGGAGTACAGGCCTTTTTCCATAAGCTTTTTCTGTGGAAAGCTACTAAATCATAGAATCACAGAATTGTAGGGGTTGGAAGGTCCTCTAGAGATCATCGAGACCAACCCCCCTGCCAAAGCAGGTTCCCTACACCAGGTCGCACAGGTAGGCGTCCGGGCGAGACTTGAGTATCTCCAGAGAAGGAGACTCCACAACCTCCCTGGGCAGCCTGTTCCAGTGCTCCGTCACCTCACCGTGAAGAAGTTCTTACGCACGTTCGTGCGAAACTTCCTATGCTGCAGCTGATGTCCGTTTCCCCTCGTCCTGTCTCCACGTACCACTGAAAAGAGACTGGCCTCACCACTATG
>NW_011184504.1:0-507 GCF_000146605.3 Meleagris gallopavo
CCCTGGGCAGCCTGTTCCAGTGCTCCGTCACCTCACCGTGAAGAAGTTCTTACGCACGTTCGTGCGAAACTTCCTATGCTGCAGCTGATGTCCGTTTCCCCTCGTCCTGTCTCCACGTACCACTGAAAAGAGACTGGCCTCACCACTATGGCCGCCACACCTCAGATATTTATAAACCTGGATCAGGTCCCCTGATTACCACGGAGCAGTCAGACACCATGCTAAATGGGGTTTGTGCAAGTGAAAGTTGCCTGGTGTCCTGGCATGCCACACAAATGCTCCAAAACTCAGGGGCACTCCTCTTTGAGGTGCTCGGTGCTATGTGACAAACAGACCCTTGAGCCACTCTCCAGGAAACCTCACCTACCCTCTGTAGCCCATTGGTAAAATCCCACCCCAGACCATCTGCTGCCCTTAGCCATATCCTGGAGTGCTGCTTCTGTGGGGAAGACTTTCTCCACCACCTGCAAACCCATCACTTCTTATGAGAGCCTGTTAGCAGCCTCA
>NW_011184505.1:0-540 GCF_000146605.3 Meleagris gallopavo
GCATAGCAGGGGGGTTGAAACCAAGTGATTATTGTGGCCCTTTTCAGCCCAGGCCATTCTATGATTCTATATGATTCTATGATCTAAAACATTTAAATTATTAAGACTGTGATTTGTGAGAAGCACAGTGACAATAATGAAGGTCTTAGTGTTTGCCTACATGACAGCAGTTTGAAGCTAAAGGCTTCGGGGTGTTCGTGTATTAAGAAAAATTGCAGACCTTTTCAGGAGACACCAAATGTACCTTTCATGAGGAGTTCAGTCATTTATAAGTACGTTCTCTTCCAGAGCTACTTTTGTCATTACCTAAACAGATTGAAACAGAACATTTTTTTGTATCTCATTGTAAAAATATCAAACAGAGATTAATAACGGAATTAATAATGCTTATGAAAGTATAAGGGTTTTAAGAAAGGGAAGAATATTAGTTGCCCCAGTTGACATTAGGAGAATATATATATATATATACACACATATATATGCACACAATATATTTTTAACAAATACAATTACAATACAATTACAATATATTTTAACAAA
>NW_011184506.1:0-793 GCF_000146605.3 Meleagris gallopavo
AGTTTTCTGTTATGAATTAATTTGTCACTGTACAAAGAGAGATTAAATTTGTCTGATTATTGTAAAATGCTCCAGATATTTACTACCACATCAATTTTAACATTTCTACAAAACGTTCCTTTAAAAGGAACATCAAAGCTATGTTGAAATACAGTTTTTGGCTTTGTGCAGATGGGACATTTTGCCTCTTCTTACTATTAACACTGAGGAGTCTGTTTCAAACACTTGGTGCACATCTTTTAGCATTAGCACTGCAGATCATGTAACACATGACATTACCAGAAAAGCCTGTGTTGGTAACTCTTGTCCTCCTTGCACTGGTTTAGAGTCATTCCCTCTACAGGTTTTCCAATACCTGTTATAGTGTGGCAGTGTGACTCTATCTGTATGGACAAACAGTTCTATGTGCTTTAAAGAAGGCTGTTATGCAGTTCACATACCTCATAGATGACTCCCACAGCAAACAAAGGTATTTGCAGGATCAGATGAGTAGCATTGGTAGCTGTGAGGTACCCATTTGTATGTGCAGTGTGCCTGTTCAGAAGCTTGGTACCAAGGTACAAGTTCCAGTACTGGTGCAGGCCAAAACCAGGAATGATAAGGTAGAGGTTTTCTTCATCACAGTAACCAACTGCTTCTGGTATTTCTGTGGGAGGAGGTGGGATAAAGAGTCAACAGTGAATGGAGGGTTTGCCTCAGGCACAGATCTCTGTCTCTCAATTTTGCACTGGCACTGCAGCAGTGCACAGATATACTGGCATCACCTATGGTTGTTGGCTGTGCTGCGGATGTA
>NW_011184507.1:0-399 GCF_000146605.3 Meleagris gallopavo
AGGGGAATGTGTGTGTCCTCCTCATACATTGTGCCAAACCAGAGTTTTCATTTTTTTCTTAATTCGGAATAAATTTGTAAGGGTTTTGGTCCTGTACAGGCACAACTCTCCAGCAAGAGTAGAAAAGAACCAGAAAATTTTAGGGGTGGAAAGTGGCAACAGCAGATCACTGCTGAGATAAAAATTCCCCAAAACGCTCAACTAACAGGAGAATAAACTGGGCGTTTTGATAAACAGTCCTTGCTCTGTTTTGATGCCTGGGAAGACAAAGCCACTGTTTTCTGTAAAACATTTTGCTGTTGTTTGCTTCTACGTGAATTTGAGGTCACTTGGTAGAAATACGACACCATAGAGAGATATGAGCACTGATGGAATTAGAGAATGCTTGAAAAGGTAAAG
>NW_011184508.1:0-349 GCF_000146605.3 Meleagris gallopavo
AAACATTTTGCTGTTGTTTGCTTCTACGTGAATTTGAGGTCACTTGGTAGAAATACGACACCATAGAGAGATATGAGCACTGATGGAATTAGAGAATGCTTGAAAAGGTAAAGTTCTGATCCTTGCTGCAGTGATTAAGGATACCATATTTTTTGTGGTGTTTTTCTCTCTCCATCCCTCTCTATTTTTGGTGTATATATAGCCAGCAATATTAATGGCACTCTCATGTCAGAATTATTTTTCTAAATGAATACTAAGAATGTTTAAGAGTTCACATAATCCATCTCTAGCAAGGATATTTAGCTAATCTTTCTCATTTAATATACACAGAAAAAACTAGACAGGTTTT
>NW_011184509.1:0-538 GCF_000146605.3 Meleagris gallopavo
AAATTAACAACTGAATTATATGAGCAAAATTAAAAGAAGCTTAATTGAGCAGAAGACTGAGAGCCGCTTCCCCAGAAATCCTATCCCAGCTTGCCATCTTATTCCTTGTACAATGCCAAATAAATCTAACGTTTCTGTTTCTCGTTGTTGCGAGGATCAGTTAGTGAGTGGTTGCACAACAGTTGGGAAAAAAATAACAGAAAATGCTGAGTATTGTTATAATGTGTTTGAAGCTCCGTGATCTGATGTGGGTGCACGAGTGGATGGCCTCTGCATTGCAAACTACATAGCAGCCATACTTTAAAGGTGGTTGATTTCTGATTACCATTATATATTTAGAATAAGGAGAAAATAATTGCAATTAAAGTTTAAATTATGTTATAATTAAATTTAAGACACAAGTTGTGTTGAGTAAGCACCTCCTACCTTCTGTTGCTCTGTGGAGCACACTTGATAGCTCATTACTGCAGCGCAGCTGCAACACAAACAGCAAGAACCCATCGGTGCTTCGGATGCTGCAGTACCTGCGAGCAACAAC
>NW_011184510.1:0-936 GCF_000146605.3 Meleagris gallopavo
CTGCCCCATGAGGGATGGCAGCCTGTCCTGACCTGGGGCTGCATGTTCATCCTGCTGATCTTCTTGCCTCTCCTTACAGCATCCTGCCCCAACTCTGACCTTGCCAGCCCCAGCGCTTCCAGGCAAACGCTACGGGGGCCATCCCACATCTCTTCAGGACCTGAAAACATCAGTTCTGGCCCCACCAGCCAGGCAGCAACAGGACCATCCTGCAGCTCCCAGCTGCCTGAGCTCAGTGGCCAGCCCAGGGTGCCTGCAACAGAGCAGAGGACAACCCGCCCAAGTCTATCTGAAGAGCGGGACACTCCTCAGCAGCGCCGAGGATGTGGGGGGAGGAGACGGGCGCCAGCTGATGAGACCTGCTCCCAGAGCCCCACCAGACGGGGGACCGCGCGGTCCTCCAGAACCTCCTCGGCACCTGCGCCCACACAGCGTGCCAGGCAGCGGGGGACCGGCCGCACAAGAAGCCGCTCCCCGCTGCAAGGTCGGGCCTCAGGCTCCCACAGTCAGCCCCGAAGGCGTCATGCTGGGAGCCATACAACAACAGCCCAAGGTGCTCCACGCAGCACCCGCACCTCGGCCACACCAGCAGCACCGAGGTCCTCGAGGGCTTCCCCTCTGCCTGCACGCACCAGACAATCCAGGCCAACGACGGGCGGGCCCGCACCTTCGGAAGCCGATCCCCAGTCGGGCGTCGGCCGCCTTCAAACTTCCCGCAGCCGGCCCGACGACGACCGTGGCAGCCGGTCCAGGCAGCGGGGGCCAGCCCGGGCACGAAGCCGCTCCCGGGGCAAACCATCAGGGAAGGCGTCCCCACAGCCAGTCCCGAAGACGGCGCTGATGCCGCCGCGTCCCATCCCCACGTGACGGCTGTGGTCCCAAGCGGCAAAGAAAATCAACTTTGAAAAGAGTCCACCTATGCTGCCTTCATCCTTC
>NW_011184511.1:0-538 GCF_000146605.3 Meleagris gallopavo
CGTCCCCACAGCCAGTCCCGAAGACGGCGCTGATGCCGCCGCGTCCCATCCCCACGTGACGGCTGTGGTCCCAAGCGGCAAAGAAAATCAACTTTGAAAAGAGTCCACCTATGCTGCCTTCATCCTTCGGTGGACCAGCCCAGACACAAAGCCACTCCCGGTTCCAGCATCAGAGAAGACATCCCCACAACCAGTCCCAAAGACAGCGCGGAATCAGCCATGTCCCATCCTGGCGTGATGGTTGTGGTTCCAAGTGGCAAAAAAAATAAACCTTAAATATACTTCCCACATGTTGGCTTCAGTCTTCTCTGCTTGTCCTGTGGTGGGCAGTGTTAGGAGCTGAGACCACGGGGTTGTCTTCTCCCCAGCACCTTCCCAGAGGTTGCCCGTGGGACTTTATCCTTACATCTATCTGTGTCTGTGACGGGGGACAGCATGCCCGCAGGCCCAATGGCCTGGAAAAAAGGGGGCGGGGACGGAGGCGGATTGACGGTTTATAGGCCAGTTCAGCCGTTTCTGTGACTAACGGGCACGGGGG
>NW_011184512.1:0-1129 GCF_000146605.3 Meleagris gallopavo
AAGAAAATCAACCTTGAAAAGAGTCCACCTATGCTGCCTTCATCCTTCGGTGGACCAGCCCAGACACAAAGCCACTCCCGGTTCCAGCATCAGAGAAGACATCCCCACAACCAGTCCCAAAGACAGCGCGGAATCAGCCATGTCCCATCCTGGTGTGATGGTTGTGGTTCCAAGTGGCAAAAAAAATAAACCTTAAATATACTTCCCACATGTTGGCTTCAGTCTTCTCTGCTTGTCCTGTGGTGGGCAGTGTTAGGAGCTGAGACCACGGGGTTGTCTTCTCCCCAGCACCTTCCCAGAGGTTGCCGTGGACTTATCCTTACATCTATCTGTGTCTGTGACGGGGGACAGCATGCCCGCAGGCCCAATGGCCTGGAAAAAAGGGGGCGGGGACGGAGGCGGATTGACGGTTTATAGGCCAGTTCAGCCCGTTTCTCTGACTAACGGGCACGGGGGACCCACAGACCCACATCCTGGGAAAGGGGAAACGGGAGAAGGCTGGAAGGGTAGGGAAATGGGAAATGGGCCTAAGAACAAAACAGCGACAGCGATCTGAGGAGAAAAGTCAATTTCCTAAATATGGTTTTGGAATGCAAGATAACACAATCTAATACTTCACATAATCTTTGACTGCCGAGTTAGCTGCCTCAGAGCCGTCCCGGACAGAATTGCAGCGACTCATTGCAGGGTACGGGGGGGTTTTGGTCAGTTCCTTTACCAGGGGAACCCCGAGCCAACAGAGCAGCCCAACGGTTCTCGGGAGAGTGGCTGATATGGTGTCAGCATTGCCAGGGTAATGGAACTGCATCCACGCCCCTTGCCTTAGGAGAAGCTTATGGGAGGGCCTCAATGCATGGCTGCCCGCCAGGTGCAGTGAGGAGAAGGCAGCACGTGCGCAGCAGCCACAGCATACTGCAGCAGCAGGTGTGGTAGCTTGTGCAGGACGGCGCAGAAGTACTGTCCCTCCTAGCTCCGGAGACCAGCTTACCTACTGGCAGTAGGTACTGTCTCTCCAAGACCACGGATTTACCACGGCCTCCACCAGGCAATGAGCGTGCCCCGCAAAGACTGTGGTGACCCAGATGGATGCCATGCCCAAGAATGTGGCTGTTCAGGCCTCCGGCTGCAG
>NW_011184513.1:0-1148 GCF_000146605.3 Meleagris gallopavo
AGCTGAAGCCCTGCTGGACCTGGTGCTCACCAATGCAGAGGTGATAGATAGTTTTGAATCACAGGATCCTGGTATGGCTTGGGTTGGAAGGGACATTAAAGTCTATCTAAAGTTCCAAACTCCTGCAGTGTGTTGGTTGTCACCCACTAGATCAGGCTGCCTGAAGCCCTATCCACTGAGGCCTTGAGCATCTCCACAGAGGGCGGCTCTCTAGTCGTGGGGGCTCTCCCATCAGTGTTGACCTGACTTTCATGAAGAAGCTGACTCTCATGGTCAGGCTGGATGAGCAGGGATGCGCCAGTGTGACTCCAGGACTGCAGGCTTGGACAAGGGACAGCTCCTCTCCTGTCTCTGGCATGGTGACCATTGCCAGCAGGTCAAAGAAAGCAAACCAGAGTCAGAAGTTTTACTGACTCATTTTATACACAGGCTTGAAGGGAATTGTGCCCTGCCTATGCCACTTTGCCTCTGGGAACCGTACAGGGGTTGAGACTTAGATGTGTGAAGACACGGATAGGAAAGGATCATAAAGCCCACCCAACCCCAAGTGCCTGCCATGGGAGCGCTGCCAGCCAGCAGGCCAGGTTGGAGCAGGGCCCTGTCCAACCCGGCCTGGAGCGCCTGCAGGGATGCGCACCCGCAGCTTCTCTGGGCAGCTGTGCCAGGGCCTCACAGCCCTCTGAGTGAGGAATTCCCTCTCACAGTTCACCAGATCTCCTCTTTTCTCAGCTCAAAACCTTGTCCTGTCACCATCAGACCGTGGAAAGTCACTCAGAACACACACTAGAAATGCTGGTTGACGCGCAGACCCTTTATTAGACTCTCTGCTGCGATGTCCAAGCACGGGCACGGCGCAAAAGGCCTGAGGGAGGCCATCCTTGCTCCCTGCTGATGGCAGCACCGGGCTCCTCGCCCTGCGCTGCCCACAGGAGCCGCCGCCCTCCCGCATGGGTGCCGCGCCCTCAGCCCTCAGTGAGGGGGCGACCGTGATGTCACCGTGATGTCACAGTGGTGGCCATTGTGACCCGCGGGGCTGGGAGCAGAGCAAAGGCTGCCGGGCTGGGGCTGTGCTCATTGCGGCCTGGTGAGGCGCGGAGAGAGGAGGGACTCTCTTGACTCTCTTGTTTCTCGCCGTCAATGCCGATCAT
>NW_011184514.1:0-694 GCF_000146605.3 Meleagris gallopavo
AAAACCTTGTCCTGTCACCATCAGACCGTGGAAAGTCACTCAGAACACACACTAGAAATGCTGGTTGACGCGCAGACCCTTTATTAGACTCTCTGCTGCGATGTCCAAGCACGGGCACGGCGCAAAAGGCCTGAGGGAGGCCATCCTTGCTCCCTGCTGATGGCAGCACCGGGCTCCTCGCCCTGCGCTGCCCACAGGAGCCGCCGCCCTCCCGCATGGGTGCCGCGCCCTCAGCCCTCAGTGAGGGGGTGACCGTGATGTCACCGTGATGTCACAGTGGTGGCCATTGTGACCCGCGGGGCCGGGAGCAGAGCAAAGGCTGCCGGGCTGGGGCTGTGCTCATTGCGGCCTGGTGAGGCGCGGAGAGAGGAGGGACTCTCTTGACTCTCTTGTTTCTCGCCGTCAATGCCGATCATGTCCGAACAGAAGGAGGAGGCCCCCAACTCTGGGGAACCAGGTGAGAGCCCCGTGTCCCTGCGTGCGGCTCCCCACTGCCGGGCAGAGAGCAGCTGGGGGTCTGCCTGCGGCTGGGAGGGGTGGGAGGGGCGGGCAGGGGCTCCCCAGCGCCGCGGGCAGGCAGGGCCCCTCTGCTCCTTGGCCAGGGGGCGAGCTTGGGCTCCGGCTGCCCGCTGGTGCTGCTGGGCCTCTGCAATGCCCTCCATCCCCTCCAGCCCTGACCCCGCCAGGTGCTCAC
>NW_011184515.1:0-3093 GCF_000146605.3 Meleagris gallopavo
GTCACCGTGATGTCACAGGTGGTGGCCATTGTGACCGCGGGCCGGGAGCAGAGCAAAGGCTGCCGGGCTGGGGCTGTGCTCATTGCGGCCTGGTGAGGCGCGGAGAGAGGAGGGACTCTCTTGACTCTCTTGTTTCTCGCCGTCAATGCCGATCATGTCCGAACAGAAGGAGGAGGCCCCCCAAACTCTGGGGGAACCAGGTGAGAGCCCCGTGTCCCTGCGTGCGGCTCCCCACTGCCGGGCAGAGAGCAGCTGGGGGTCTGCCTGCGGCTGGGAGGGGTGGGAGGGGCGGGCAGGGGCTCCCCAGCGCCGCGGGCAGGCAGGGCCCCTCTGCTCCTTGGCCAGGGGGCGAGCTTGGGCTCCGGCTGCCCGCTGGTGCTGCTGGGCCTCTGCAATGCCCTCCACCCCCTCCAGCCCTGACCCCGCCAGGTGCTCACCACTGCTCACGGTTGCTCTCTCCTTCCTCTCCAGTGTGCATGCTGTGCCGCAGGGCACAGGTCAACCCGGACATCTGCGGGCGGACATTTGCCAACAGTGGGCTCTGTGCCCACGAATTCTGCTTGGTGAGTTCCCTCAAGGGCTAGGGCTCCTGCCAGGGACGTTCCCTTCCTTGCTGGCCTCACGAGATCCCGCTCTTTTCTCTCCTACAGTTCTTTGCCGATGGCCTTTTGGAGTGGAGATGCCCAATGGGGGGAATTTTTGGCTTCTCCATTGGTGCCGTCCAGCGCACCATCCAGCAGGCAGACCAGAAGGTGAGGACGTGAACGGAACGGGGAGCTTGGTGCCGGCAGAGGCTTGCACCAAAGTTTTGCCTGGGCCTATAGAAAGCGATCGCGGCCCTTCCAACCGGCTCCGGGACAGAGTCCCACCACAGCAGACGAGCCTCATCTGCCAGGCCGCTCCGCAGAGTGTGAGGCAGCGGTGCCCACACCCTGCGCCCTGCCTGGAGAAGTGGGGCCAGGCGCGGAGGCCCCGAGCCCACCGCTGACGGGGCCCGCTCTGCTCTTTTCAGCACTGCTTTGTCTGCGGCGGGAGGGGAGCTACCATCAGCTGCGCGGAGACAGGCTGTGAGCGCAGCTTCCATCTGCCCTGCACCGAGGACGGGCAGTGCATCACCCAATACTTTGGGCAGCACAGGTAAGGGCTGTCAGCAGCAGCCAAGCTGCCGTTCCTCCCTGTCCCTCCCAGGGAGGAACCCGCAGCGACACCTCCCAGCATCCTGCCAGAGCCAGAGCCCAGGCCTGGCGCTCTTTCCTGGTCCTCTGCGCTCCTCACAGCACTTCTCACCACGCCCGTCCCTTCTGTCCTCCTGTGCAGGTCCTTCTGCTGGGAGCATCGCCCTCAGCAGGCAGCGGAGGCAGCTCCGTCGCAGAACACCGTCTGCGTCATCTGCCTGGAGCCCGTGGGGGACAGCACGTCCTACCACACCATGGTGTGCCCCGTGTGCAAACAGGCCTGGTTCCACCGGGCCTGCATCAGGGTAGGAGCCCTCCCCTCGCCCCGCGGGCACGGCTGGTGCTCAGCAGCAGCCAGCCCCGCTCACGCTCATGCTCACGCTTGTGCTTCTCCCGTAGAAACACGCCCTGCACGCTGCCACCATGCGTTTCTTCTGCCCCGTCTGCGGAGGCAAAAGGCGATTTCGATCCCAAATGACCACGCTGGGGATCCAAATTCCAATCAGGTTGGTGTCCTTCTGCCCGGCTCTGCAGACGCTCAGGCACAGGTGCTGTGCCTGCCCACGAACTGCCCCGGCAGGCCCAGCCCCTTGCCATCCTGCAAGCATCGGTCTCAGCTTCACGGAGCAGCTGGGAATGAGCTCAAGGGGGATGAACGGGGGTGCCCTGGATCTGCCTCACACCTGGGGCACCGGGGACTCATCTCGTTCCCTCTCTTCTCTGGCAGGCGACCATCTTGGTGGGACGACGCAGCATACCAGTCGCTGCGAGAAAGGCACAGGCGCTGCGATGCCAGCATGTGCCTTTACCGAGGAGGCAGGGAGAGGGCACAGGAAAAGGGGTGAGTGACCTCCGCAGTCCTCTGGGGCTCTGCGAGGGATCTCAGCCTCACCATAAGCTGGGGAGAGCAAGGGCTGAGCACCAGAGCCGTGCCGGCTGCTCCCTGCCTTGGCTTGCTTTGTCCTCACAGCCACAACCTGTTTGCTTCCGCAGGCTCTGGCAGCTGCTGCTCTGCAGGTCCTGTGGCTCAGAAGGCACGCACTGGTGCTGCTCCTTCTGGGCCATGCGCGGAAACGGCTGGGAGTGCGACACCTGCGCTGGTGCGGGCACCGGTAAGAGGCAAAGAGCCGTGTGCCGCGGGACTGGGGCCAGGCAAGGCCTGGCAGCGGGTGCTCAGGGCAGCCTTGCCACGGTCTCTCTGCCCCATGAGGGATGGCAGCCTGTCCTGCCGTGGGGATGCATCCTGCTGACCTTCTTGTCTCTCCTTACAGCATCCCGCCCCAACTCCGATCCTGCCAGCCCCAGCACTTCCTGCCAAATGGTACAGGGGCCATCCCACAGCTTTCCGGCGCCTGGAAACACCAGTTCTGGCCCCACCAGCCAGGAAGCAACAGGCCCATCCTGCAGCTCCCAGCTGCCCGAGCTCAGTGTGCAGCCCAGAGTGCCTGCAACAGAGCAGAGGGCAACCCACCCAAGCCCATCTGAGGAGCAGGACACCCCTCAGCAGCGCCGAGGACGTGGTGGGAGGAGACGGGCACCAGCTGCAGGTGCTGAGACCGGCGCCCAGAGCCCCAGCAGACGGGGGACCGCGCGGTCCTCCAGAACCTCCTCGGCACCTGCGCCCACACAGCGTGCCAGGCAGCGGGGGACCGGCCGCACAAGAAGCCGCTCCCCGCTGCAAGGTCGGGCCTCAGGCTCCCACAGTCAGCCCCGAAGGCGTCATGCTGGGAGCCATACAACAACAGCCCAAGGTGCTCCACGCAGCACCCGCACCTCGGCCACACCAGCAGCACCGAGGTCCTCGAGGGCTTCCCCTCTGCCTGCACGCACCAGACAATCCAGGCAACGAGGGCGGGCCCGCACTCGAAGCCGATCCCCAGTGGGGCGTCGCGCTTCAACTTCCCGCAGCCGGCCCCGA
>NW_011184516.1:0-645 GCF_000146605.3 Meleagris gallopavo
AGTCCCAAAGACAGCGCGGAATCAGCCATGTCCCATCCTGGCGTGATGGTTGTGGTTCCAAGTGGACAAAAAAAATAACCTTAAATATACTTCCCACATGTTGGCTTCAGTCTTCTCTGCTTGTCCTGTGGTGGGCAGTGTTAGGAGCTGAGACCATGGGGGTTCTCTTCTCCCCAGCACCTTCCCAGATGGTTGCCGTGGAGTTATCTTTACATCTATCTGTGTCCGTGACGGGGGACAGCATGCCCGCAGGCCCAACGGCCTGGAAAAAAAGGGGCGGGGACAGGGGCGGATCGACGGTTTATAGGCCAGTTCAGCCCGTTTCTGTGACTAACGGGCACGGGGGACCCACAGACCCACATCCTGGGAAAGGGGAAACGGGAGAAGGGTAGGGAGATGGGAGATGGGCCTAAGAACAAAACGGCAGCGGCGATCTGAGGAGGAAAGTCCATTTCCTAAATATGGTATTGGAGTGCAAGATAACACAATCTAATACTTCACATAATCCTTGACTGCCGAGGTTAGCTGCCTCAGAGCCGTCCCGGACGGAATCGCAGCGACTCATTGCAGGGTACAGGGGGGTTTTGGTCAGTTCCTTTACCAGGGGAACCCCGTCATGGGCGGAATCAAACTCTCAAACCCACG
>NW_011184517.1:0-473 GCF_000146605.3 Meleagris gallopavo
TCCTCACCTCTCTGCTGGCTCCTGTGTGATGGGGCTCCGCCAAACCCCATGTTTTGCCTCCTGTGGTGTCCCATGGGGTGTCTGCAGGCCCATTGATGGGAGGTGGTGGCTGGTCCCCATTGCTCTGATATGGCCAGGTGTTTTGTGGGGCCTAGGTCCTGGAGCGTTGTGTGAGAAGAAGGGCAGCAGAGGGCTCAGCACTGCATTCACTGCATGGGGCTGAGTGAAGCAGCGTTGTCCTACTCAGACAGAGCCATGTGGCCCAAGCTGCTGTGGAATTTATTGTGAGCCAAAGGTGAGTGAAAACTGCCTATGGTAGTGGTATATGGAGCTCTGGGTAGAAGAGGTGTAGGAGATAATCTTGGGAGGCAAGAGACAAGGTTGTTGAGGGAATCTTAGCCTCTTTTCTTTGCACCATGGCCTCACAGAATGCTCTGACGTGGCCTTGCCCACTGGAGGCTGCACTGCCGTTC
>NW_011184518.1:0-1144 GCF_000146605.3 Meleagris gallopavo
AGAGGGCTCAGCACTGCATTCACTGCATGGGGCTGAGTGAAGCAGCGTTGTCCTACTCAGACAGAGCCATGTGGCCCAAGCTGCTGTGGAATTTATTGTGAGCCAAAGGTGAGTGAAAACTGCCTATGGTAGTGGTATATGGAGCTCTGGGTAGAAGAGGTGTAGGAGATAATCTTGGGAGGCAAGAGACAAGGTTGTTGAGGGAATCTTAGCCTCTTTTCTTTGCACCATGGCCTCACAGAATGCTCTGACGTGGCCTTGCCCACTAGGAGGCTGCACTGCCGTTCATGATCAACACAGCGCAAAAGCCACCCACAGGGACGCTCAAGAGTGGGTACTGAGCTCACTGTTATCCATGAGCTCTCCTTGGGCTGCGGCAGGCAGGAATCAGGGGCAGAGGAAAGGGAGAGAGCTCTGAGGGAGGAGCAACTGCTGAAGGCACTGGGGTATGGGGCCTGGATGGGGTGAGCTCCAGCTGGAGCCATAGAGCCAAGGGCAGGTAAGAGGGGAGGGAGCAGTGCCCACAGCGCTCCTGAGAAGGCCCAGCTGGGAGATTTTGGAAATGGCTCCATAGAGCCTGTGCAGATGCTGTGGGAACTGGGGACACAAGAGGGGTGAAGCAAAACTCAGAGATGGAATCTGTGATGCAAGAGAGCCTTTATTACAAGTTCAGGGGAAGAGGATGGAGGTGGCAGAAGGACAGCCCCTGGCCCGAGGCTATCCCCATCTCCCTGCAGAGGTCGGAGGGAAAAGAGCAGGCAGTCAGCACTGGGCTACATCATCACAGAGCAGTGAGTCCTGAAGCAAAGATGGAGCAGAACAAGAAAGTGCTGGTCTCCGTGCAAGTATGAGGTGTCCAAGCACCAGAGCCCAGCACTTCCAAAGGGGAGCCTTCCTCATGGCATCAGGTGGGGACATGTTTCTTCAGGAGCTTCTTCAGAACTCTCCTTCAACCGCAGACAGAGGCACTGCTGTGCTTAGCAGGGCCCACAGCTGCCGCTGAGGTATCCCAGACCTCGGCGCAAGCCACCGTATCCACAGCTGCCAAAGCCTCCATAGCCCCCAAAGCCCCCAAGGCCATAAGAGCCACCATAGCCTCCCAGGCCTCCATAGCCCCCAAAGCCGGCACTACGTCCAAAGGTGC
>NW_011184519.1:0-563 GCF_000146605.3 Meleagris gallopavo
GGGAGTCAGGGATGTTAGCCTCAACCTGCTGCACACATTTCTTTCCAACTCACTGCCCTTTGTTGGACAACAGAATGTTCAAGTCTTCCAGCAGATTCAAATTGTTCCCAGTAAGGCTGGAGCCTACTTCCAGAAGTTTTAACAGAGCCAATATTATGCTGATACATGGGATTGTGGGAGGAGAGAGAGAAACTATTCAGAACACATGGAGAAGCAGATGAGGGTGGAAAGAAAACTTAAGAGCTCAGATAAGATTTGTGCTGCAGGTGTTTCTTCAAGTTTTGCAGGTTTCCCTTTATCTCTGAGCCAGGCCATCCAGATAAGCTCATTAGTCAGGTTAGCTGAGCACTGTTCTGTTTCTCAGCAGAGTTACCTAGGCCCTCTGGCCTCAACAAAATTCCCTTTTTTTTGTTCTCCACTTGTATTATATTAAAAACTCCTCCCTGTTTGAGGGCTACTGGGTGTGGTTGTGCCTGCAGTCTCTTGGCTTAGCACAGAGACTTGCCTTTGCCTTCCCTTGGTTAGATCGAGCCCTGCATCCACACTTCCTGCTCCAACTCCTG
>NW_011184520.1:0-512 GCF_000146605.3 Meleagris gallopavo
TTCCCAGCGCAGTGAGCTCACTGGGAGCTCAGTGCTGGCCCAATCCAGCTTGCCCCAACAGTGCCCAGAGCCAGGCATGCAGCCAAGCAGGTGGGGAACAGGAGTGCTGGAGCTCGCTTTGTTTTATCTGGGTTTGGGTCCTTGAATCAGAAAGCTGGACACCATTAGCCATTGCTGATCCAGAGCCAGCATCTGAACGCATGTGGCAGTGGCTCACATCGCTGGATCCCTGCCTGGGTGCTGCTTTGGGCATGGCTGCCAGCAGGCTCGTGCCATTGGCCTGCCCATATCACAGTCAGAACAAGTGATGTGGGACTGATGGGATGCCACCATCCTGGGCACACCATGGCACAGGAGGTGGGGCTGAGAGGTGCCAGAGTCTGAATGTTGCCTTTGGGCAGGAAGTAAGGACCTGTAACATTGACCTAGCAAATGATGCTGGCTGCTCCGTGCTGGAAGATGTCGTTCTGAGTACAGCACATGTTGTTCAAATGTTATGGAGAGATAAGAAA
>NW_011184521.1:0-1145 GCF_000146605.3 Meleagris gallopavo
GTATAGGACACATAGGGTAACTTATAAGCAAATGTGTCTTCAGCTCATAGAATCCAACCAAAATATTACACATCAGAGCTGTTGTCTGATTTAAACCTCCCCCCCAATGCACAGCAAATGGCAGCCAGTAAAGAAAGAGGGATTCACAAATATTTCTGGGTACAGTAAAAGCATCTGACTGCAGAGTGGTCATTCCTCCTGAACATTGCCTTTTGTCTGGGCTTGGTTTTATATTTAGAAATGCTATAAATACCTTATATTTAGCCAAATAAAATAATGTTTGGTTAGATGATTCACTTGTTTAATCTCCCCCCCAAAAAAGACTGCAGATAAAGCTGTCTGTTTTTGCTGCATCTGTTCATCTGGCAGAAAAAAATAATTTCAAGGGGAATGTTGGAAAAACCAACCCTTTTTTCCCAGATGCTCTATTTCCATATCTCTGATGCCATCTTGCTTCAATTCTTTTCTTTAGGTTTCCATGAATTAACTAGTGTAGGGCAGATAAAAAGTATTCCAAAAAAGGCAATGATTGCACATAAGGATAACTTTGGAAGCTTGAAACAAAAACTGCAATCTTTTACTTATACTAAGAAAAACCCAACAGCAACCTTATGGGACAGGTTTAATTTGTGAAAAAGCATCCTATGAATGAAACTTTATCTAAGTTTCAGAATGAAACTGTAATCTAGAACAAAGTATGCAGTTTCCAACTAGGTAGCTGATGTAACATTTGCTTGAGCTCGTTTGTTCTTGATTTTATTTAATCTTTGGGTTCATTCTACAACTAATCAAGATCTCTTTGGTGCTTAGGAGGGGGGGGGGGGGAATCCTGATTGTAATTCTTCTTTTAGTCTTTTTTTAATAATAAAACTTACCAAATATGTCATACCATACTTAAATTAAAAGTACTGTCCAGAATAATAGATATCTGGGATGAAGGTGAAGGATAAATTGTTTTTTTTAAATAAAAAAAAAATCCAACTTGAGATTCTTTCCATCTCCTTAGCTTGTATCACAGCTAAGCATAAGGAATCTACCCTCAAGAAAAATCCCTCAGATAAGGTAACATGAGGCCTTACACTTCATCAAATGGAGTTAATTATGCCAGTGCAAAGTTTGATCAAGGTATAGAGCAAGGGAAAATG
>NW_011184522.1:0-1016 GCF_000146605.3 Meleagris gallopavo
CCTTCTGGTTACAAATTCACCACTGACTGCAGTAAGAACAGCACGTTTGGCTTCAGCGTTGCCTACAAATTCCACACCTGGCTGCAATTCCTTCCGTAGCTTAATTTCCTCCACCCTTAACTGTTATCGCAGCTGTGACCAAATCCAGCGCCGCTTTTTGCACAAACTGCTGTTCTGTTCCATGAGGGCAGAACCCTCCTGGACCCTGCCAGCCCCCCTCTCAGCTCTTCCCGAGGAGATCTCTGGGTCCCAGAGCCCTGCTCTCAGCTCCTTCCTCCCAAGGCTTCCCGTGCTGACGCTGGCATCCCGAGTTTCCTACAGCTCTGCACATCCAGTCTATTCTCGCTCCCGAGGTTTTCTTTTCGTCCCCATTCGCAACCAACGCTTTGTTTCCGTTCTGACGACAAGCGGGGGGAGGAGCAGTGCGGGGATGTGTTCTCCTGCCGGCACTTCTCCGCTTTGGCTGGAGCAGATCACAGACTTTAATGTTTTAACTCACTCTTCTTCTTTAAACTTTGTGCTCATTTTTGTTGTTGTTGTTATTTTTCACAGTTCCACTATTTGTACCCTCAGTTACGCTTCCATGTACCATTCATAATTCCTCTTCCATACAGCATTAATGTTTGCACTTCCAAATAGCATTAACATTTACACTTCCATATGCCGTAAACATTTCCCAATCACAAAGAGAGTGACAACAACCAGTACACTTTCTCCTAAAGATTCTTCCTCCCCCCCAAGTTATCAGTGGGAATGAGCCTTCCCGTTCACCTGATTCCAGGTTCTTTCCTGCTATCACAGTTTTTCCATTAATATTCACTCTTTCCCAATTAACTGAAACGAAATGAGGGCTATGGGTTGTGCTCTGGATTCCCATCCTTGGCTTAAAAAGTTCAATCCACGTGTAGTTTCAGCAAGCCTTCCAGCTGGAAGTGCCTTCTGCATTCCCTCTGTTTTGCTGAAGGAGCACAGCTTTAAGGCTGCTATGGGTGTGCTCAGCTCTGGCTTCTCTTGTA
>NW_011184522.1:2112-3502 GCF_000146605.3 Meleagris gallopavo
GAGGCTGAAGCCACCCGAACGCCGTCTTATCGCCCGCAGGAGCAGCATCGCATGGCTTCACCCCGACCCGGTCCCCGACTTCGGGATCGGAAATTGTCTGCTTTGCGATCGAGGGGTCCCTCTTGGCAGCCCATACCGGCACTGCTGTACAATGGCAGCGGGCACCGGCTTTTCCCATTCTTGAAGAAGAATTGGAAAAGCAACTAGGACGTGAGACACAGCGTCTGTCTGTCCTTCGGGAAGCCCTGCTCTCCTCAGCACGGGTCCTGCTGTGCTTCTGAGGGCGTTACCTGTGCCAGATGTATTGTGCTTTGGACAGGACCTGCATCTCCTGCCCTCCATCACTTCTTGCAGCGTGAGCTTCCCTGCAGCTTCTATGCAGCACGAGCTTCCTTTCCGCACTCTCGGTCCTGCTGGTCCTTGTATGGACTCAGATATGAACGATCCAAATCGTTTATTACAGGTCCTCACAAAACTGATGTACGTTCACAAGGTTCCTTTTTTAGCGTTCTGTCCTACTTTACCATCCCACCCACCCCCACCCCCCTTCTTTTTTTTTAATTAACAAACTGTTAATGAACCTGTTAGGATTTTGCTGTTTTCCTATGATGTCTTGTAGTGTCATGAGAACACAAGATCCTAACAAGCATAAAACCTTCCTGTATTTAAGTACCAGAGTTGGAACTAAAATAAGTTCTGTTTTCACGTGTACTTCTGCTTATGTGACCTCCTTGGGGACTTGAACCCATATGTGGCTGATGCTTGCAATATCCAGGACTACAAAGCCATGTTTTGGAAGCCCGTCTCTATAGCAGGGCGCCTGATTTCCATTGAACAGTTCATATTTCGATGTCCAGGTGACTTGTAGAACAGGGACCTTCACTCATTTATGCTTTCCATGTAAATCTTGTCAAATTTTTGTTCTGTGGGAGATCATTCGGTGTCATAGGACAAGAGCTTTTTTTTTTTTTTCCCCTGTGAAATATAGCTGTCAAGAAAAAAAAGAAAAAGAGACAAGACGTATAGAAAATAACAGGAATCTCAGAGGCAGGGATTTGGAGAGGGATTTAGTCTAGCAGCTCATCTCTTTCCTAAAGAAATGCGCTGAGCAGCTGTAGAGCACGGTACCCTGTGTGCACCTACCCTTCCCAAAGGTAACGTGTCTCAGAAAAGTTAAGGTTGTCCATCTGCTTAAGTGCAGGTCCTCCAGAACCCATTTGCTGATACAAAAATGCAGTGCTGTGGCATTACCCCAAAAAAGGCAGAAAAGAGACGTGTTAGCCCTCCTGGGAACCCTGCAGAGCAAACACACCAGCTGTTCTGTGTCTCCTATCCTGAAAGCAGGCAGGAATGGGGGCAGGAGGTGCTGCGCTCTCTTTTCGCAGGGCGT
>NW_011184523.1:0-543 GCF_000146605.3 Meleagris gallopavo
CAGCGGAGGCACCGTCTCCCCAGGGAATTGTGAGCATATTTACCTCAACATAACCAAACCTGAAAATCCAGGATGGACAACGGGAAAAACTTGGGGAATGAGATACTGGGAGCCGGGTACCGACCGAGGGGGTTTGATATATATTAAGAGGGAAGAACTTCAGTCATCCCCTGTGGCAGTCGGCCCAAATGTAGTACTAAAAGAGGATCCAAAGCCTGAGGGAGGGAGTGTCAATGTCACCGAGGACAGTAGAGACAACTCCACTGAAAAGCCTGTGATAGAAGCCGTGAGTAACAACCCCCTTTTGGAATTTAATGAAAGCTAGTTATCAGGCCCTTAACGACTCCAACCCAAATGTGACGAACCATTGTTGGCTATGTTATGATATTAAACCTCCATTTGATGAAGCAATAGGAACTACCGCTCGTGCTAAGCCAACAAATGAATTGAACCCCAGTCAGTGTAAGTGGAAGGATGGGAAAAGGGGCTCACTGTGCAACATGTTATAGGATATGTGCAACATGTTATAGGATATGTGCAACA
>NW_011184524.1:0-1432 GCF_000146605.3 Meleagris gallopavo
GAACGTTTCTGCCTCCAAGGAAACAGACACAACTTACGTGCCCAATGCTTACGCGTTTTCTCACTCCTCTTGTCTGGCTACCTTGTGACAATAAGCCCTGTTTAGTGTTCATTTCTTCTGTTTGTATTATTTGTTGAGGAATAGCTTCCAGCGTGTGCGCCCAAGCAGAAGCAGTTACTGAGTGAGGTGGTCAGAAGGACAGCAGCTCCTGGCTGGCCACGTGCAGGGGCTTCTCAGCCACGTATGCCAGCGAGGTGTGGGCACAGCCGGTAGAACAGCTCCTGGGGGTAATTTGTGGTCCCAGAGCACTGCAGTGCCCAGAGCAAAGCCAGCAGCCCGTCCCTACAGAGACCCATGTCAGGTGGGGCTGGGGCTGCAGCAGCCCTGCCTCTTCCCAGTCTTAGCAAACAGCAAGTCAGTCCAACAGCTCTGCTTAGAGGAGAACCCGAAGTTATTTCAGGCGCGTGGTCCTGGAACCTGGAAAACCCCGGTGTTTCCAGGTGCAGGCGGTACTGGCCAGCACAGACATCAGATGGCTCTATACACCTCGTGAGCTGCCTAACAGGAAAGGAACGGTGCCAGCGTGCGGCCAAACTGAGCCCATCAGGCAGCTGTAAGTCAGTTGAGTCCTCAGAGTCCAAAGTGAGCGGAAGTTTGCTACAACACTCCGTGCGTGGTTAAGGTAACTTAGTTTCAGCAAGCTTTGCATTGGTAATAAAGGAAAAAAACCCACCCAAACAATTATGATAGGTGCTGCAAAAGAAACTCCTCTTCGTCTTTTGGATGGAAAGTCACCGACTGTGTGCAGTTTCCCCTGTAAAGCTGCGGGGCCTTCTTCCACTGCAATGCCTCTGCTGTCTGACACAACGGGAGAGCTGCTGTGGCCTCGTGTCCGTGCCTGGGCCTCCTCCTGGCTGAGCAGCTTTGTGGGAGGAGAAGAAACCCACGGGGCCTTGGGCCACAATTAAGAACTGCGTCCTGTAAAGGAAAACCACAGGTAAGAGGGAGGATCAGCAAGCAGCAGCACGGCCATCACAGCTCTGGGGGAGGTGCTGTGTTTCTCTAAGACTTGCTTATCCTAGCCACTGGAGGGTGATGTCAAAATAGGCATTTTGTCACAGGTCTGTTTATGGCAGAGGACATACTCATCAGTGGAGCAGCTTACTGTATTTAAGCAAGCAAACAAAACTCCTGAAAAGTGAGGACAGGTCAGACAGAAACCTTCGCTGCCGTACTTGTATCAAGCTTCGTCTGCATGCAAAATATTGCCATGATAGCAACGGTTTTCTTCCTATGAGGTCTGGGTTTGCTCTCAGCATCCAGCAACAGGAAACGCTGCCCACGACTGCAGCAGCTAACAAGCCAGTGTGCAGGTGGACACAGAGAGCTGAATCCAGCTGTGGCTTGCTCTTGGCCTGCTTACAGCCTGTGC
>NW_011184525.1:0-969 GCF_000146605.3 Meleagris gallopavo
GGCATTTTGTCACAGGTCTGTTTATGGCAGAGGACATACTCATCAGTGAAGCAGCTTACTGTATTTAAGCAAGCGAACAAAACTCCTGAAAAGTGAGGACAGGTCAGACAGAAACCTTCGCTGCCGTACTTGTATCAAGCTTCATCTGCATGCAAAATATTGCCATGATAGCAACGGTTTTCTTCCTATGAGGTCTGGGTTTGCTCTCAGCATCCAGCAACAGGAAACGCTGCCCACGACTGCAGCAGCTACAAGCCAGTGTGCAGGTGGACACAGAGAGCTGAATCCAGCTGTGGCTTGCTCTTGGCCTGCTTACAGCCTGTGCTTGTTTTTGGAGACAAACTTTTACACTCCTACCAAAGTAGCCCACAGTGCCAGCTGCGAGGATCTCTGAAGCCTCTCAGTGCAGGGCAGTGCAGGTGAGCACGAGGAGTCTGCTCTAAGAGCTGTCCTTCTTTGCCACTGCTGACAGAGCAAGTATTTCTGTGGCCGTTCTCACGCCGTAAGAGGTGTGGCAGGGAAGTGGATCATCCCCTCACATCAACATCCTGCTTGGATCCATTCCTACTACTTATTCCTTCAACATCACAGCTCCTGGGTAACGTGTGCACAGCCTCGTGTGTTTGTCAGCTGTACCTGAGTAGCCAGGCTTTGGGCCAAACGGTGTACAGACATCCAACAGAGTAACCTGGGGTGGCTTAAAGCAGGCTGGGGAATGCTGTCCCCTCTTGGAGGCTGCTCCAGGCTGAGATGCCGTGCTCAGGGGGGCTGCCTTGCCAGAGCAGTATTGCCAAGCTTAGCTGATGCACCG
Organism: Meleagris gallopavo; assembly: GCF_000146605.3. Taxonomy (NCBI): domain Eukaryota; kingdom Metazoa; phylum Chordata; class Aves; order Galliformes; family Phasianidae; genus Meleagris; species Meleagris gallopavo. The sequence goes on from NW_011184525.1 coordinate 812, forward strand.
TGACATTCCCTGACCCTTCTGCTTGTGGGGAAGCAGACAGTGTGACCGTCTGAACCATTAAACAACTAGCCAAGGTGATGTGCTCCATTCTACAGCCTGGGCCATCGTATGGCTCAGGTGCTTTGCATGTCGATCTTCCCTGGCAGAGCTCAGCCTGC
>NW_011184526.1:0-470 GCF_000146605.3 Meleagris gallopavo
GCTGACATAGAAACTGCCTTCCAGTGGGAACAAAAGCTGGACTTACAGCAACTGTGCTATCCAAAGAAGAGCAACGCTCGTATCAAATGGCAAGCAGCAAATACTCTGGAAAAGCAGCTATCTATGTCCACCAGAGGCAATAACTGCAGTGACTGTGCAAATTTCATTGGAAGGTCGGGGTATCAAAGTGGATGGAACAAACTTAGTGCTCCTCTGGAATAATAATTGCTTGTGCTCCTTACACTGACCCATCTAACATGCAGAGGAAACTTTCTGTCTGGTGCAGCTCTGTTTCTTTCCACTGCACCAGGTGCACTTATGGTCTTAGCAGTTACCAAGGAAAGCTGTAGGTTCCAGGGCTGGGCACAAACCCCTTGCAGTTATGTCCTCACTCTCAGCACCTAAGCTGTGGCTCATCCTAAAGCCACAAGTCTTCAGTGCAGGCAGAGAACTGGGCAACAGCTGCAGGG
>NW_011184527.1:0-1056 GCF_000146605.3 Meleagris gallopavo
AAGAAAGTGATTTTAGAAAGAAAAGAGAGAGTAGGGGGAAAGATGTAAGTTACTCTGTACGGCTTGTCAGTGTGAGGACCTAGCAGCAGCAGCCACACTTTCAGCTGTATGTTCTCGTAGAGCATCCCTGGCTTCCCAGAAAGATACTGGTAGCCACATTTGCCATATTCTTACATCAGCCCAGAAGTCTGTTGTCTCCCCGACAGTAAAAGCGTGAGTCAAGTATCTTGGTGGAGATCTGGATTTGGCCGGCTGCATCTGCACCTCCACGAAGGCAGCTCTTCTGCTGATGCAGGCAGACTCACTCTGCTGTGATATGAAGGAAAAACAGATGAAATAAAACTGCCAACAGACAGAAGACTGGGAAGGCACTTCTGGCTGTGCAAAATGTGTTGATTTTGGAGGGGAGGGACGGGAGGGTCTACAAAGGGTGCGTGTGTTTATTTTGAGGTTTCTTTTCAACACTGTTTACAAGATGTCAAGCATGAGCCCATCTGGTGCATGTCAGCGTGTCCCTGTTTCAGTTCTGAATGACACTGGCCCAACAAATACCAACTTCCTTTGGAGCCCAGCACGCTTTTATGTCTCTGAAAATGATGCAGGGACTGAGATGGACGTGCTGTGGCCACTTGCTGCTCTGCTGCAGGCAGAGGTTAAACTGGAGCTTGCTGGGACAACAGAAACAATAGGCAGGAGAGGGGTGAGGGAATGCAGCAATCCCTGCCCAACCCCCACCCTCACCAGCCCACCTGCAGGGCACTGCTTAGGGGTCAAAGCCAGCTGGCACTCAGACCAGCAGCACTGCTCTTACCAGGCTTCCTTCCCAGCAAAGCCAGTGTGATGGTGCGCTCCCTCCTCTCCCTTTCTCTCTTCCTTCCTCCCTCAGCCTGGCACAGGAAGGCAGTGAGCAACACTCCTGGCTAAATCACATTGGTGATGACAAAACTGTCTCAGGCTGGGAGGCTGCAAGAACTCACAGCAGACCTCTGGCTCAACAGCTGAGGGCCAACTGAGCACGTGCCTAAAAACAAATACAGCAATGAGTCAATCATCTTA
>NW_011184528.1:0-715 GCF_000146605.3 Meleagris gallopavo
CTGTGAGATGTGAGGGAAGTAGGGAAGGAGAAGGAAAATAAAAACATCAAGGTCAAGATTACAGTGCAAGAGAGAGCTTTTATTGTAGGTCCACGGAAGGAGGAGGAAGATGTAAAATGGGCAGCTCCTGGCCAGAGGCTGTCCCCATCACCTTGCAAAGGGCAGAAGGATAGGAACATACAGTCAGTGCTGGGCTGTCCCATCACGGGTAAGCCAGTCCTGAAGCAAAGATCATACGGAGCAAAGAAAGATAAAGCTGGGCCCTGTGCAGTACGAGGTGCCCAAGCTCCAGAGAACCGCACTGCCAAAGGGGAGCCATTCCTCACAGCATCTGGTGGGGATGTGCTGCGGCTTCTCCAGAACTCTCCTTCAACCGCAGACAGAGGCACTGCTGTGCTTAGCAGGGCCCACAGCTGCCGCTGAGGTACCTGTGGCCTCGGCGCAAGCCACCATATCCACAGCTGCCAAAGCCTCCATAGCCCCCAAAGCCCCCAAGGCCATAAGAGCCTCCATAGCCTCCCAGGCCTCCATAGCCCCCAAAGCCGGCACTACGTCCAAAGGTGCCACCCAAGCCAGATCCAACGGCGGGCACTCCTGCTGAGCCAACCACGGCGTTCTGCGGGAAGGAGCTGAGGATGGGCCCGGGGAAGGTGACCACGGTGGCCGGGGGTTGGATCACCACGGTGGAGTCGGGGCACTGGCGCACGCAGGGCTC
>NW_011184529.1:0-1271 GCF_000146605.3 Meleagris gallopavo
CCTGTGGCCTCGGCGCAAGCCACCATATCCACAGCTGCCAAAGCCTCCATAGCCCCCAAAGCCCCCAAGGCCATAAGAGCCTCCATAGCCTCCCAGGCCTCCATAGCCCCCAAAGCCGGCACTACGTCCAAAGGTGCCACCCAAGCCAGATCCAACGGCGGGCACTCCTGCTGAGCCAACCACGGCGTTCTGCGGGAAGGAGCTGAGGATGGGCCCGGGGAAGGTGACCACGGTGGCCGGGGGTTGGATCACCACGGTGGAGTCGGGGCACTGGCGCACGCAGGGCTCGTTGTAGCTGTCAGCCAGTGGGGCCGGGGCGGCCACCCCACAGGCAGGGACACACAGGCTGGAGCAGGACATCTTCCACACAAGCAAGGAGTCCTGCAAAGGGAACCCACAGTGAGGAAAGGGTCGGGGAGAGCTGTATGGATGGAGGCTGGGAGAGAGTCCTGAGAAGCCTCCGAGATCTGCACTTACCCAGGAGCTGGAGGTAGTCAAGTGGAGGAAGCTGGACAGAGGACTGCAAAGTGCTCAGTTCTTTTATACTATCCCTGACAGCCCAAGGCATACATGAGAGGGCGGTGGTGGCAGAAGCTCCCAACAATCATGAAATAAAGCCAGTACGCATCATGACATACAAGAAGAGATGCGGAGCAATTATTTCCTTTCCCATTGGTACACTGAGGCAAAAACATGCCTTGGAGAACAACAAGGGGATTAGAAGGCCAAATGGCTATACACAATTACTTGAAATAAAAGGTGCAGCTCTTGCTGATGTGTTATGAACCAATTATTCCCTTGTGTGTTCGTAATGCCTTGGCAGGTCAACATTTACAAAGAAATCATAGCCACAGATGTACCCTTGGCTGGCAAGACAGAAATGCCCCGGGATGCTGCACTGGGCAGGCAGCTGGCAACAATCAGGGATGCTCTGACTTCCCAACTCAATTGCGCCCCACTGTTTGCCACTGAAGGGTGGTGGCAGTTGTTTGGGAGCTGTCCCAGGAGGGTGGGATCACTTCATCGCTTTGTCCAAAGTTTACCAGCCCATAAAACAGTGGTAATGAAGGTAATGATAGACATTGTGTTTGTGAGCAGGATTGCAAAGTGCTTTGTCTGCAGGATACCTGTGAGTCTTTCTCATAGATGAAGTTTGGGATTAGGAACACACTGGGGGTTTACAGGGGTTGTGAGGTCAGCATCAGCAGTGCATGGTCTGTCTTTCATGTACTTGCTTGTAATCACCTGTCCCTCTCATCACCTTCATGTCC
>NW_011184530.1:0-918 GCF_000146605.3 Meleagris gallopavo
ATTGCTTCGTTGCTGCTGTAAAATGCGGTAACTAATGCACGAAGAAATCATATTAGCAAGCACCACAGGTAGAAAGGAGGATGATGCAAAGTAACATAATTATACTGAAAGCTCTTGCTATCGCAAGCCTCCAAGGCTCCAAATGCTGTGGCATATACTCCCAATTATATAGGTAAGATTTTAAGTAATACACCTAGAATAAAAAGAAGTCAACAGAGACTTAATCTGATAATAATCAGAACTAGAAACACCTGTGGAAGAATAAGCATAGCAGTACAGCAGCATTTTGAATTGAATTTTGGTTTGGGAAGCAGCTCTAACACAGAGGACCATTATAAAAATATTTTAGCCCTTCACATTCATTTTTTCATTCGAGTAAGCGGCTCAGAGAATGCCTACCAGTACCTTATGGCCAGCAACGAGGTTATATGGCATTTCAGCCCTCTGTGTGCAGCAAAGAAGCTATCTGGAGCAGTTCCCTTTAAGTGAAGGGGGCAGGAGGAAAGACAAAAGCCCTCCAGCACCGTTTTTCTCCATATGTACACAGACAGTGTTCTAGGTAAGAAAAATAAGAACGTGAATAAAACAGGATATAAAACAGGATAGCAATAAAGCAACCGAATCACAGAAGTCATTTCTTTTCTGGCTCATCATTTCTCACATCAGCTTAATAACTGGCAGATCGACTGTGACAATGAATGCAAAGCACTCAGAACTCAGAAATGTAATAAAAGTTCCTCAATCCATGTTATATAATGAAAAAGAACTAGAACTGCATTTTTTCATCTTGAGATCATAAAAGTCTAAATTGCCATTTACTCTCCAACAAACTAGCTTTTCAAGTCTCAATATTTTAATAAGAAATGACTGAGAATTATGAGGTTTTTGTTTAAAAAGTGTTTTCACTTTAATGGGTTT
>NW_011184531.1:0-706 GCF_000146605.3 Meleagris gallopavo
CTAAACACATCAGCTAAGAAGTATTTACTAACAGAACTTTACGGAATTTTTACCACAAACAAAATCAAAAAATGGAGGACTAATACATCCTCCCTCTCTGAGGCTCTGTGTTAAGTTTTGAAAACATGCAGCCCTTCCCTGTGTGTCAAACAGTTCACAAATGAGTTGATTTTTGATCATTCTGTCTGGGTTTCAAGCTACCCTGGTCACAATATTTCCTTCACATGTCCAGACCTCTATAGACCAGCTATTAAGGGTACAACCGTATTAAGATTTTTAAGCAATAAAATCACTTAACCAGCCAATCTAGAAGGAATGGCAAACAGACTTGCTTTTGGCCAACTTGAGAAGGTGATAAAGACAAGAGTTTGAAAATGAATGAGAAACATGGTGAGCAAAACCAGAACTTTACCTTAGTGGTATAAACACCTCGATCACAAATGTTCTCCAAACGTCACACACAAGCACTGAATTTATAGCATCTCTCTTTCAAATCCTTATTCACTTCTGTTACAAATTTGCCTTCTGGGTTTTTTAGTTGTGCCTGCATGGTACGCATTCAATGACTGGCTCATAGTAATACTGTGAAAAGCTTAGAATTGCAAGAGAATACCTTGAAAGTATTATCCAAGCGTAATTTGGAAAGCAGCCTTTTCCTATTGTCATTCAGCATGCCATCAATTTTCTCATATGAGGCAAAAGTAGC
>NW_011184532.1:0-920 GCF_000146605.3 Meleagris gallopavo
AAAAATAACAACAAGCAGCAAGAAAAGTTTCCAGGGTCCCTAGAAATTCCATAGCGCAAGTCTGCAGTACCTATGACGTTACAGTGTGATGCTCATGGTGACATGAAAAAGCAGCATTCAATACAAACAAGTGAACTAGACTTTTCAGCTCAACTTTAATCCAGAATTGACTTTGGAAAACTTTTCTTAATCAAATAAATATAAAAGAAAATTCCGTTGAAAACAGGTTTGAAATTATTAGAGAATTTGTAAAATACTAACTCAAAAACTCTTTTTGGAAAACAGGCAATCAAGTATAGAAGCACTTTCTGAGGACCATCTAAATAACAAAAAGAAACAAAAATCCACCAAACCTGAACTGTTTTATAAATGACAAGAGAATGTTTTATTTTAAAGCTGGTAACACTAATTTGCTACGCGAATTAATGTAAAACTCTGGCTTGAGAGGATAAACACAGATAAGTAATAAAAAATATCAGCATGCACTGATACGAGAATTGCAGACTATGATAAGATGAAAAGAAAAGGTAAGCATCCACTAGAATGTGAAATGGACCGACAGCAAGAAATAAAAAGGCAATAAGGAACTCCCCTATAAGCTCCTTACAAGCTGTACTTGTTGCTTATGGAAGCCATTCCAATGGAACCACTAAAACTTACAGAGACATTAAATCCAAACCTCTCCCAAGAAAGAAAAAAAGACAACTCCAAGACTATCCACAAAAAAAGTGTTATTTTTTTAAAACCTTATCCCTGAGAGCCCAATGCAATCTTAAAAAGGAAAACAAAAAGGCCTCTCAATAGCCCATGGAAAATTTTTATTATATTAAAAAATAAAAAGTAACTCCAAGTTTTAATAGAAGTAACTTCTATTAGACAGAGATTTGCATTATTATGGATAAAATGGGCCGTGTACATTC
>NW_011184533.1:0-650 GCF_000146605.3 Meleagris gallopavo
CAGGATGGAGAATGGGCTTGGGCACAAACCACAGCTTGGGTTGGGTTGTGCCGCTGAGAGGGAAGCAGCCGAAGGGCCCATCCAGTTATGCAGCGCAGGGTCGAGTCCCTCCGTGGGAGGTTGTTTCCCCACGAGTGAAGTGCAGCTGCTGAAGATCTACTGAAGTGGGGACAGCCCTCACCTACCGGCTGCATCCAGCAGGGAGAGGCCACAGGGTTCTGCTGGAGGGGAGCAGGATTTTGCCTCTGCTCTCAATGCTGCTGCGTGAGCTTTGAGGTGCGTGCAGATCTCCTGCCAAATAGCCAGCCTCTGTGCAGGTTTCTCAGAGCAGCACGAACTTCACAGGCAACTAAATAAAGCATGAAATCAGTGAGGAGAGGGAAGGGTGAAGGAAGCCTCAATAACAACGCCTGTGGGAAGTGCAGTGATTTTGGCTAAGTGCTGCTGGGAGGTCCTGGCGCGAGGATGGCTGCATCCCGGGCCCCCAGCGCTGTGCCCTCATTCCTACTCCGTACTGCCTGATGGGGAAAGAATTCCATTACTGGCTCCAGCCCTTAGCCCCATGCACGGATGCTCCTGTACACACGCACACACTTCAGGGGAATTAGGGTCATTTAAAAACAACTGAACACAACCGATCAAAGCTTTCA
>NW_011184534.1:0-454 GCF_000146605.3 Meleagris gallopavo
TACAATTATTGAAATCAGTAGGTATTATAGGGCATCGTGACTTATTGTTATCAATCAATATGCATACCTGTTAAGAGCTTTTTTAGAAGTAATGATGCCTCTTATCAAAGAGTATCAAGATCAATAAGTGTTGACAACAACTCTTGTCAATAGCATCAATACCTAGCAATAGATACCAATATCCATTGGTAATACTAGGTATGAAGTCAATAGGTATTGATACCTCTTAGCGTCAGTCACATAGGCTACTCTGAAAGTAATGCCTTTTGTTTATTTCCATAGATATGACAACAGATACAAAGAGCACAATAACACTATTTGATAGAGCAAATTCTCAGCTGCAAAGCACTCTTTTTCAACATAGTCACCACCTTTAGTTATGCATTTTCCCCAGAGATGAATGCCATGCTCATAAAAATCTGGAGCAGTGGAGGCAAACCACTGTTGAAACACA
>NW_011184535.1:0-772 GCF_000146605.3 Meleagris gallopavo
TGTCTTGGCCCCTAGGAATCAAGGCTCGTCTCAAGGAGGCACAGATGACAGATGACAGAACAGCACAGCAGGCAGAGCCCTTGGGTGCCTTTCCTCTTTGGCATCGGACCAGCACACACTGCTGTGAAGCATCATCCTGTGCATTATTTCCACAACACTGTGAACCTGTTCTGACCCTAAGCTCAGCTTCTGAACTGTGGCCGCACAGTGCCCTCCTGAGAACAGATGTGCCATCTACCTCCAGCAGGCTGGGCCACACAACCAAAGAATGAAGCCAAAACCACTCTCAACGCCATTAACTAAAGTTATGACAGTTATTACCACCTTGTAAACTGGAGTTAAATCTTCGTCTACACTCACATTATCCCAGCACAGCTCATCTTGGCTTAAACCCACATCTCTGCCTCACGCAACTCGTCCAGTCCTAAGTCCTACCCTTGGTCCACCAAGATGGCTCATTCCACTCATTCCAGCAAACTACCTCTGCTATGTGATTTTTTTTTATTTTTTATTTTTTTTTATTTTTTTGGTGTGAGAATGGAAAGTGCCTCTCAGCATGAAGATGTTCCTGTCTGCAAGCTGCATTCCCTCAGGACAGCTGTACTTCTCAGTAATGTGCTCCAGGTTCTCATACGGAATAGATGATTACTGCCTCAATGATGTCCAGCACCGTGAGCTGAATTGCCAAATTAGTTTGGCACCTGTTAATAACAATATGGAGCAGCAGTAAAGGCCAAAGCCATTTTCAGAAAGAAGGAAAATAAATTACTGT
>NW_011184536.1:0-517 GCF_000146605.3 Meleagris gallopavo
GAGGGAGGTGATCCTCCCCCTCTACTCTGCCCTGGTAAGGCCTCATCTGTGTCCAGTTCTGGGCTCCCCAGTACAAAAAGACAGGGATCTCTTGGAAAGAGTCCAGCGGAGGGCCACAAAGATGGTGAAGGGCCTGGAGCATCTCCACTATGAAGAAAGGCTAAGTGAATTGGGTCTGTTTAGCCTTGAGAAAAGACAACTGAGAGGAGACCTGACCCAGGTTTATAAATATCTGAGGAGTGGCGGCCATAGCGGTGAGGCCAGTCTCTTTTCAGTGGTACATGGAGACAGGACGAGGGGAAACGGACATCAGCTGCAGCACAGGAAGTTTCGCACGAATGTGCGTAAGAACTTCTTCACGGTGAGGTGACGGAGCACTGGAACAGGCTGCCCAGGGAGGTTGTGGAGTCTCCTTCTCTGGAGATATTCAAGTCTCGCCTGGACGCCTACCTGTGCGACCTGGTGTAGGGAACCTGCTTTGGCAGGGGGGTTGATCTCGATGATCTCTAGAGGTCCC
>NW_011184537.1:0-440 GCF_000146605.3 Meleagris gallopavo
GCTTTTGTATCTGAGGCAGGACGAAGAGAGTGTGGGAAACTCATACTGACATCTAAGTGACAAACTAAAAATGGATATTTGCATCAATTATGTGTCTTTCCTCACAATGATTTTTCCAGTACATTTTCACAAGAGTAAAAATAGCAAACAATAATTGAGGAAAAATAGGAATGTATAGACATTGGTAGAGAGACAGAAAATGGAATGAGGGGAAGAAAAAAGATTAATTTTCATTGTGGCAAAATTTTGAAAACTGCTGAACTCAAATAACAGTTGTTAGAATGTATTTTATTTTGTTCTCAACTATTTGGACATTAAGTAGCTCTTACTATATTATGCTATAAAGATGTTTCAAAATATTCAGTATTAACTGCATGTCAGTAGTGAAATCATGTGGACCATTTGATCTTTTAATGAGATGGCCTTATCAAATATTCCAC
>NW_011184538.1:0-681 GCF_000146605.3 Meleagris gallopavo
TGTGGGCAGTTCTGTGCATCTGCTGCCCTGAGCCTTGGGGTTTGCTGCTGGTACTGGTGTGTCTGCTGCTGTCCTGTGCTTCCTGGGAGCCTGGGTGGGAAGCGCCACTGGCAGAGAAGGTGGAACGGGGTTTTCTTTCTACAATTGTAAAATGGCTTGGATTGGTTTGGATTTGGATTGGACTGGAAGGAACCCAAAGATCACCTAGTTTCATCCCCTTCCTGAGTGGGATCTCAGTCCTCAGGGATTCAGGCAGGCCTGGCCCATCCTGGCAGCATACAGCAGGTCTTAGGCTGGATAAAGGAATTCTTCCTTTAGAACAGAATTGTTGACAGATAATGAAGAAGAAACTTCAATGCCTTTTCTCTGAGGAAGATGTTGCTTTAGATCTGGAGGCTCTGCTGGTCAGGGACTCTTCACCCTTTTTGCTGCCACTTCTTCCTTTCTGCTGCACTTTGTAGTAATTAGAATGGAATGATGTGAAGTTTTCACCCTTAAGCAAACTGAGGAAAATGATTAAAGCAGTTTAAAAAGCAGTGGAGAAAGTAAAGGAGGTGGTCCATCAGGAGGAGGTGAGGAAGGGAAGCCCTGCGTGGGACCCAGAGGTATCCGTGCACTGTGAGCACGTGGAAAAGCACACAGAACAGCAGCTTGTTCTCACAGCTGAGGCACAGCAGCAGG
>NW_011184539.1:0-828 GCF_000146605.3 Meleagris gallopavo
GAGGAAGAAGTTCTGGACAGCCAGAAGGATGATTATATTCATTTCATACGGAACCAGGCTGAAGACGAAACTGACTCGGTACAAAGTGCCCTGGAAATAGGCTGTTGCTGAATCTTTGCTGGCATGAGCTAGAAGTGTCAGGATGACTGGGGATGCTGCTTTCTCCAGCTTGGAGGAGAGGAGGCAAAGAGGGCATCTGCTGTCTTCTGCTATCTGTAGCTGAGTGCTACAGAGAAGGCATCCAGGATGCTCAGGAAAAAGTCAAGAGGTGGCAGACAGGGCTTGCAGTCAGGGAAGTCTTGACTCAATACAAGGACATTGCCCAGTAAGCACACCTGTGTATTGCAAGGGATGTGCAGATGAGTGTGAGATGCTGAAGACTCCATCCTTGCAGATACCCTCCCAAAAAGTAAATAGGACTCTGAACGACTTGATCTGCATTAAAGTTAGCCCTGTATGAGCAGGAAATCATATTGTATCTTCCAGAGGTGCCTTACACATCAGTTATTGATGCTGTGGGAGCTCAGGTCCACCCTGGGGAAAACCTGTCCTGCAGCCTCACTTCTCGTGGTGCTGCCTGTATGTAGCCCGAGCAGCAGAGTTCCCTCACAGAGATGTCTCCTTACTCCAGGTTGAGCAGCTGGCAGGTTTGAAAGCTGAAGCTGCCTGTTGTGTTGGAGGGAGAGCTTTCCAGTGGGAGCGTGTGAATGGTTTGGGCAGCTGCCAGTCTGAGGATGTGAGATGGCTGCGGTGTTGTGAGGAGGGAGCTGGAGTGATGGTGTGAAGGGTTGTGTTTGCTGGGATGATGTCTGGTGGGCAATAGCTGGT
>NW_011184540.1:0-519 GCF_000146605.3 Meleagris gallopavo
TGCCTGGGAGAAGAGGCCAAACCCCTCCTCATCACAGCCTCCCTTCAGGAAGTTGTAGAGTGCAGTGAGGTCTCCCCTGAGCCTCCTCTTCTGCAGACTAAACAATCCCAGCTCCCTCAGCCGCTCCTCGTAAGACTTGTGCTCCAGACCCCTCACCATTTTCGTTGCCCTTTTCTGGACACGTTCCAGGGCCTCAACGTCTTTCTTGTAGTGAGGGGCCCAAAACTAACACAGTACTCAAGGGGCGGCCTCACCAGTGCTGAGTACAGGGGGATGATTACCTCCCTGCTCCTGCTGGCCACGCTATTTCTAATGCAGGCCAGGATGCCGTTGGCTCTCTTGGACACCTGGGCACGCTGTCGGCTCACGTTCAGCCAAGCATCAACCACCACCCCCAGGGTCCCTTTCTCTTCACAGTCATCCTGCCACTCATCTCCAAGCCTATAGCGCTGCATGGGGTTACTGTGGCCAAAGTGCCAAAGTGCCAAAGGACCTGGCACTTGGCCTTGTTGAACCTCA
>NW_011184541.1:0-1059 GCF_000146605.3 Meleagris gallopavo
GGCCTCGTCAACAGGCTCCCCCGACTCAGGTGGCCCGTTGTAGACCCAGTTAAAAGCAATTTTAGATGCCCTCTACTGAGTCTGGCCCCATCCTCTTGACAGCCACCATTTAAGTATTGATAAGCATTGATGAGATCCCCTCTCAGACTACTCCAAGCTAAACAGAAGCAGGTGCGTCAGCCTTTCCTGCTGAGGAAGATGCTCCTCCAGGCCCCTCATCGTCTTTGTAGTCCGTTGCTGACCTCTCCAGCAATGCTCCCTGTCTTTCTTGAGCTGCAGAGCCCAGAACTGGACACAGGACTCCAGGTGTGGCCTCACTGGGGCAGAATAGAGGGAGAGGCGAGCTTCTTTTGCCCAGCTGGCCACGCTCTTCTGAATGCACCCCAGGCTGCCATTGGTCTTCTTGGCCACAAGATGGCAGGCACTCTGATGGCTCCCGACCACCCCACCGGCCACCGGGAAACCCAGGTCCTTCTCCACAGAGCTCCTCTCCAGCAGGTCAGCTCCTAACTTTACAGAAGCGTGCCCTTGTTCCTCCCCAGGTGTAGGGCCCTGCACTCAGCCTTCTTGAACCTCGCCAAGTTCCTCTGCGCCCAATTCTCCAGGCTGTGCAAGGGCTGCAGAGCAGCCTTTGCACAGCCCCTGGGAAGGTGCTGAGGAGGAGAAAACCCTGTGATCCCAGCGCCTTAGTCTGCCCACATCAGGACAAGCGGAGAAAAAGAAGCTGACAATGAAATGTGTGTGGGATGGTAGGGTTTATTGTTTATTGTTGGACACTTGGGACTAGAGCCAGCACATGGTACTGGCCCACGGCTGATTCCATGCCGTCTATTTTCAGGCTAATTGTGCAGGGGAGCGGATGTTGGCTCCGATCTTAGACCCAGGAGTGACTTCATGCCTGGGATAACCCCCCTGTTGGAACTGCTTCCATGTCATCTATTTCTGGGATGATTGTTGGGTGGGGGGGAGGGGATCGGCAGATCTTGGATCGATGTTGCACCCAGGAGTGACAACATGCCTGGATGGACCGCACTGGTTGGAACAGTTTCCATGAGATAA
>NW_011184542.1:0-1680 GCF_000146605.3 Meleagris gallopavo
GCTAATTGTGCAGGGGAGCGGATGTTGGCTCCGATCTTAGACCCAGGAGTGACTTCATGCCTGGGATAACCCCCCTGTTGGAACTGCTTCCATGTCATCTATTTCTGGGATGATTGTTGGGTGGGGGGGAGGGGATCGGCAGATCTTGGATCGATGTTGCACCCAGGAGTGACAACATGCCTGGATGGACCGCACTGTTGGAACAGTTTCCATGAGATAATTCTTGGGGCTGGCTGTTTGGGGAGGAGGATAGGGGTGGGGATGCTGACATTGGTGTTGGATCCAGGAGTGACTTCATGCCCGGGATAGCCCCCGCTGTTGGAACACGCCATGTTTTGGGGGGCTTATGGGAGGGGGGTGTTGTCTTTGATGTTAGACCCGGGAGTCACTTCATGGCCGAGATAGCCTCTGCTGTTGGGGCTTTCTCCTGCAGCCTCCTCTGAGCCGGCCGTGGACATTTGGGGCTCGTTGTGCCACTGAGGAACGGCTTCGCGTGCGGGCCTGCCGTGGCTGCCTGGGCCGGTCCGCAGTGCGTGAACGCTGGGGAGCCCTCACGGACCTCTGCGTTGCCGCTCTGGTGGTGCTGCGGGTTCTGCTCTGAGCAGCTGGAGATGGTGTTCGCCTGCTGCCTCGAGGTCTTCTGGTCCGGCTCTGGGATCCTGGGGCCCGACCTTGCAGCGGGGAGCGGCTTCGTGCGCTCCTTGTTCTCCGCTGCCTGGGACGCCTCCTGCGCGCAGCTGCTGTGGCTGCTCTGGAGGATCCCGATCTGCCCCGTCTGGTGGAGACGCGGGAGCTGCTTTCAATGGCTGGGGTGGGTGTATGGCTGCTCCCATGCTGTGCGTGGTGCTGCTCCACTGTCCCCTGATGGTCAGGAATATGGGAGCAGATTGTCCCCAGCTCACTGGTCTGGCAGCTGAGCTCCGGCAGCTGGGACCTATGTGATGGCCCGGACGCTGCCTGGCTGTTGGGGCCGGAGCAGCTGTCCTCAGGCTCCTGGGGGCTGTGGGATGACTCCAGGCTCTGCTGTCTGGCAGTGCTGAGTGCCGCGAGCTCCGAGATGGCTCTGGAGGCTGTAAGGGGAGGCGGAAGGTCAGCAGGAGGAACCTGTAGCCCCAGGTAGGGACAGGCTGCCATCCCTCGTGGAGCAGAGAGACTCTGGCAAAGCTGCCCCGAGCACTTGCTGCCAGGCCTTGCCTGGCCCCAGCCCCGTGCCACGCGCCTCATTGCCTCTTACCGGTACCCAGGCCAGCACATCTGTCACAGTCCCACATGTTCATTCTGATGCTTGAGCGGGAGCACTGTCGGTGGGTGCTCTCCGCTCCACAGGAGCTGCACAGGATCAGCTGCCAGGGCCTGGGGAAGCAAGGGGGTTGTGGCTGTGAGGACCAAGTGAGCCAAGCCAGGGAGTCCCCGACACATCTCTGCTGCTCAGTCCTTGCTCCCCCAGCCTGTGCTGAGGCTCCGTGAGATCCCCCATGGAGCCGCAGAGAGCTGCTGCGGTAACTCACCCCTCTTCTTCTGCCAGCTCCCTGCCTCCATGGTAAAAGCACATGATGGCATCACAGCGCCGGTGCCTCTGTAGAAGTGGTGCGTATGCACGGTTGTCCTCCCGTGCTGGTGTTCTACAAGAGAAGGGAGGGAAAGTGATGAGGCCCCAGCGTCCCCGGCATCAGATCCAAG
>NW_011184543.1:0-543 GCF_000146605.3 Meleagris gallopavo
AGGGTGAGGGGAGGACTCCTACCTGGATGCAGCCCCGGTGGAACCAGGCATGTTTGCAAACTGGGCACGCCAGGGTGTGGTAGGATGCGATGTTCCCCACGGCCTCCTGGCAGATGGCGCAGGTGGTGCCTTTTGCTGGAGCTGTCACTGTTGTCTGTCGAAGGCGGTGCTCAAAGCAGAAGGACCTGGGGGAAGATGGAAGGGATGGGCATGCTGAGAAGTGATGGGTGGAGGGCAGAGGACCACGCAGGAGCCCCAGGCCCTGTCTCTGGCTCTGGCAGGCTGCTGGGTGCTGTCGCTGCGGGATCCTCCCTGGCTTGGCTGCTGCTGACAACCCTTACCTGTGCTGTCCAAAGAACTGGGTGATGCATTGCCCGTCCTTGGCACACGGCAGATGGAAGCTACGTGCACATCCGCTCTCAGCACAGGCGATGGCAGCGCCCCTCTCTCCACAAACACAGCATTGCTGGAAAGAGCAGGACAGGCCCATCAGCAGCAGGCTCAGGGCCTCCACAGCCAGCCCCACACCTCTGGGCAGGGCAC
>NW_011184544.1:0-480 GCF_000146605.3 Meleagris gallopavo
TGGAAGGGATGGGCATGCTGAGAAGTGATGGGTGGAGGGCAGAGGACCACGCAGGAGCCCCAGGCCCTGTCTCTGGCTCTGGCAGGCTGCTGGGTGCTGTCGCTGCGGGATCCTCCCTGGCTTGGCTGCTGCTGACAACCCTTACCTGTGCTGTCCAAAGAACTGGGTGATGCATTGCCCGTCCTTGGCACACGGCAGATGGAAGCTACGTGCACATCCGCTCTCAGCACAGGCGATGGCAGCGCCCCTCTCTCCACAAACACAGCATTGCTGGAAAGAGCAGGACAGCCCCATCAGCAGCAGGCTCAGGGCCTCCACAGCCAGCCCCACACCTCTGGGCAGGGCACAGGATGTGGGAATTGCTTGGTCACACTCTACAAAGCCGCCTGGCGGACAGGGCGCATCTCCAATCGCAGGACTTTGTCCTGGAGGCGGTTGGAAAGGCTGCAATTGCTTCCTTTGTGTCCAGGCTAAGCTGGT
>NW_011184545.1:0-639 GCF_000146605.3 Meleagris gallopavo
AGGGGGTGGAAGGGGGGGAGATGGGTAATTTTAAATGAGATCTTCCCACAGATTTCAGGCATCCTGATGCTGTGGTTTTCTCATGAATAACTGAGAATAATTGTCAGTCTTAAGCAGTGACAACTCTTCATAACAACATCTCATAACAGAGAGGAGAAAAAGGGATTGTTTCTGCTGTGTTCATATCACTACTGAGGAAAAATATTAAATATTTTGTCTGGGACCAGGTATGCAATGAATGGCGTAGTATGGTGTTTCTGGCTTCATATTTATGGCAGTCGTGCTTCTTCTGAATTAGAAAAAAAAGGGAGTATATTGATTGGGAGAACTGCAAGAATACATCTTCTGCTGGGAAGGAAGTGGGGAACGCAGAGGAACCAGAGGAAGGAAGCATTTTCTGCATTTTTGGCTTGAAGTGCTGGAAGCACCCCAGGTGGGCTCAGGCTGTGCCAACACTCCCAGAAATCAGCTGCCATCCTCCAGGACTGAGACTAAAGAAGATTTGGGAAAAGAAGCCAAAATGTTATCAAGGGAGACATCTGACATTTTAACCAGAAATGTCAAAGGAAATATCTGGTTTCTTAACTGAGGCAATGTCAGAGGGGAAAACACAGAGCACCTAATTTGGCAAATTGAAGG
>NW_011184546.1:0-447 GCF_000146605.3 Meleagris gallopavo
TGGATACCTTCTGTGCAACCTACTGTAGACAACCTGCTTTAGTGGGGGGGTAGACTAGATGATGTACAACTTCCTACAGGTGTTTTTGATACTAACCTAATCACTATTTCACTATTGCGGAAAACAGCAAACACATTTGTAGGTATCCAAATACTTACATAATTAAACCTGGAAGGGATAGATAGTCAAGATTTTGAATAAATGCATTATGGTCCTGTACTTACATGATTCTAAACTTGCCTTCTCAGTTTCAAAAAAAACTTAAATAAGCAACTGTCAAAAGTGCCTGATTTATTCCTATTAAACACTTCTTTCAAGTTCAAGAGTCACATTAATCTGACACCTCATATGTTCAATGTAATGGTCTGCTGTAAGCATGCAATAGAGCTTTAACAACTTCTTTAGTTTAATTTTCAAATTTCAATCATCATGGGCTGAATACAAGTT
>NW_011184547.1:0-888 GCF_000146605.3 Meleagris gallopavo
TTTTGAGTTTACAATAATCTTTTCATCATTGTAACTAATGTCAGGTGATAGGCAAGAGCACATTAATTTATCTGCCTTATCAAAATGTTTAGCACAGACAATGCAGGAAAGAAAAAATATTATCTGGCTGACATGATGCAGAAATGTCATTCTGTTCTTCTCTGTACAGATGGTTTTTCACTACCCACGGTGTTTCACTGTGGAAAATCTGTTGTGTTCTTGATATTTAATTTGCCTTTTCGATGCAGCTTTCTCAATTAAATCTCATGCAGATGATGCAGTCATTTATATTCAGAGGATCAGACTTTCTGATCTTATTGGATAAACTTTAATCTAATCCACGGGGCTGAGATTTAGCTGCATGATATTAATTAATTTTAAACTTAGATAAATGTTTCTTCAGTGAAGATCAAAAGGTAAATGTGATCCCCAGATCTGGAGCCTCCAGGGACAGCACATACCGGATGATTTGCTTGGATTTTACTGAACTAAGAGGAAATCATGTTTGAGAGGATGGCAGCACGGCCCTACTGCTGAGCCCGCACATCTCAGCACCGCCCCCCGACCGCTCAGTACAAGAAGGCCAAGCAGAATGATGCTTTCATGGCAAAGAGGTTTTCAGCTAAATGCTGTCTTGAGATGAAGCAGGGGAACTTTTACCTGAGGACACAGAACTATGGTTGGATATGGAAATTGTGTTAGTAAGATGAGGAAATTTGGGAGAAGGCCTTTGTTTTCCCAGTTGCAACTTTCACCTGACTGCTGCAGCATCCTTCTTCACTCCAAGAAGTAACCAGGAGCCACAGGTTGAGACAGGTTGAGATAGAACCTTCAATCATTTGCATTTTTCAGTGCTTAAATGAAGCCTAAATATTTTTTTTTTCTATT
>NW_011184548.1:0-655 GCF_000146605.3 Meleagris gallopavo
GGGGCTGAATAATTACTACTGAGTGGTTAATTAGTAAGATCCTGATGTTAGATTAGCCAGTGATACTAGAGAAGATTGCAAAAAGAGTGACTTACGAGTCCCTCTCTGAAAAAATTAAATGGTTAGAAAGGACAACCAAGTGCTGAGCAGTGTGACCTCTTAATGGGGAACAGGAAGGTGATTTGTATGTAGAGCTCCAAGGCATGGGGGCTTGAAACAAGTAGAAGTGGAGATCCCTGCCACATGATCTGTTCAGTCCAACTCCATTGTAAATTAAAAAACAAAGTAATTAAAATTTGCAGTAGTAAATGGGGTTAAGAGCCTGCTTGCAGCAAGTTTCTGTAGCTGTAGCACTTGTCCTGTCTATGGGGCTGCAGTGGGCTGTCCGGGCTCTGTTGGAGCAGGACCTCTCCATGCCCCTCTTTGGTTCCCTTGTCAAGTTAGTGTACTACTGCAGGTATGCAAAGGGAAAGAAATAGATTGATTTGTGTCTTTTGTTTCTTAAGAAAGCTTTTTAAGGCTTGAAAAATGAGCTCTGTCTTGTCTAGCCAAGGAATAATAAATAAAAGCAGGTGTGAGGTGTTGGAATTGAAAACAGCTGGATGTGACGGATGTGATCTGACTTCTCTAGAGCTTCAGTCTTTAATCCCTGTGG
>NW_011184549.1:0-816 GCF_000146605.3 Meleagris gallopavo
GCAAGGAACCTTCTTCCATTACTGTGAAGAAAAGCTGCAATTCCCTGTATTTCAGCATAATAATCACTTTAAATATAAAAGCCTTCCTCCCAGGCTTTCAGTTGCTCCAAGCAAAGCCTGGGTGATATGTGAAGGCTGAAGAGATTGTTGCATTCCTATAGGAGCAGTATCTGCATAGCATCTTGGCTTTCTTGCTGTTAGAAATACGTAGAGTTAGGCAGAATGGCAAATGGAGCTGCGTGTGACTCCTGGGGACCTTGCTGAAGGAAATGGCTGAGATAATTAAGAGCTAAATCTGAAAAAACGGTGCTGAGGCCAGAGCAGTGCAGATTTAGAAAGTTCTGAAGCATTTATCAGCCCTCGTTTTGTAGCTGAGTGAAATTTTCAAAGGTGTTTCTTCTTCTGATGTGCCACGTAGGAAATGTGCCCTTAGTGAGAGGAGCCTTTACGCTTCGTGACAATAGTGGAGGGTTTAGTGCAAGAAAATAAGAGGTGTGAACAGATGAATTCCATATGGAAATAAATGCTTAGATTTGGCCTTGTTAGGAGCTTTGCCATCATGCACTATGGCAAGAAGGTACCTGCAGTACAGGTACAGAACAATCCCCAAGCAGTAGTTTTGCCCGTTTCTCTTTCTGATGCTGGAAGAACATGATGTGCATCTCAGTGAGATAAATTGCTCTGTCTTATTTGTCAAAGAATTTGGTGTTATTTCACACATTACGTTCAGATCATTGTTTTACTAAACTCCTTGGCTTCCCTTCAATTCTTCAAAATAAACAAAGCTCAAACGAAACTTTAGATGTTTATAGAAAT
>NW_011184550.1:0-561 GCF_000146605.3 Meleagris gallopavo
ACTTATGCTAACACTTACTGGCACTATTATTTTGTAACTGGTTAGATCCATCACATGCTCACAGTCTGAAAGGTGCGTGGTTTTTTCTGCTTTTTAACTTATGCCACTATAGAACAACTGAGCTGAAATAATGAAAGTGGTTTCTTTGTGGAATAGTCAACCAAGCAGGAGACTTTAATCAGTTATAACTAGATAGAAGTTGCTGAGTGGTAAGAAGTGACAGATGTTAGCCCAGGACAGTGTGATTAGCTGTTTCTTTGCTTGGTACCTGAAAGAAGAAGGAATGATCTCTTTTTATGGCTAGTATTTCCTATCTTTTTTTCTTCTCTGACTTTCTGTTTGATGTTCATTCTCAGTGCTTGGTCTCCCCAGCTGGCTCCCAGTGTGTGACTGTTTTGCAGGGCTCTGGTCAAGCACTTCAGTTAGCAGGCTGCTGGGCACAGGCCTTTCTCTTCCCAGTGAGGCCGAGGGAAGATCAGCCAGCTTAGGGAGGGCAGCAGGGCTGGTTGCCATTTCAGTGCCTGTCCTGCAGCCTGCCAGCGTGAGCCCAACCGCAGGCAG
>NW_011184551.1:0-408 GCF_000146605.3 Meleagris gallopavo
TTAGCCTTGCTCTTTCCTCTCTGTATTTTTATGTAGAATTTGCAGGGATGAGGGAGTGCACTTAATCGGGGTTGAGTCTCAGTGCTTCAAGAGATTTTGTCCTTTTGCAGAGCCATAGTGCCACAAATGTCAGCGTTCCCCTTGACTGAAGCAGGAAACCCATCTGCCAGCGCTCGTCCCGTGGCTCTGAGCGGTGAGAGGTGTGCTTGTGGCTGCAGCAGCTGTGGGCGCTGTCAGGGCCGTGCCTTCAGCCCTGCATCCCACTGCAGGCTCATCCCCAGCAGCCAGCCTGCCGTGCGTCATTGATCTGGTTGTTGCTGAAGCTGCCAACGAGGGCGGTGATTGATGGGAATTGTCTTGTGAGTGATGGGAACACTTGTCTGGGTCTTAGCTGGTAGCGGTGACGCC
>NW_011184552.1:0-415 GCF_000146605.3 Meleagris gallopavo
AGATGTAGGTAGAATCACACAGCATTTCTTTCCCTAACAAAAGGCCCGCAGGCACCTGCGAAGCAGCACCTGACCCCATTCTGTGGTGCACACTCCTGATAATACAGGCACAGATCAACATTTTGAGGTAGAGAAGGCTTTACAGCTGCACAACAACAAGCACAAGCAGCAGCGGGGAGCTCTGAGCAGACAGTGTGGCCTCAGGAATGCCGTGCTAGTAACTTCACAGGGACCCTCTGGGAGCACGTAAATGTTCCTTCGGGACAGCCTGAACTTCACCTTAATGACCGCCTGCCCCACTCAGCAGCTCAGTTTAACATGTGCAGGTACCTAAGAGGTACTCACTGGGTTTCACAGACAGTCTGCTGCCGTGCCCAAAGGTGAGCTTGCCAGCAAAACCTGAGCCTCCATATTG
>NW_011184553.1:0-649 GCF_000146605.3 Meleagris gallopavo
GCTAGGGCACTACAACTGTAACTAGCAGGAGAGCTTAGTGGTTGCCTTCAAAGATCAACAAACCACCTTTGATTCAATAGCATATTTGAATGTTTCGGATCCCTGTTTTTTGCTTCTAATAGTCCCTAGGTTTTTCAGTGGCAGCTCTCGTGACAAGAACAGAGAGGCCTGGATGAAAAGAAAAACTCAGATTCTGTACCATCTGTTACATGACTTCCAATCTGAGAGAACAGATGCTGGACTTCCCAATCAGCTTTTGGCTGATCTAGAAACATTTTGCTAATTAGGGCTATAACTATAGTTAAGACAAAACAAGTGTCAGAGAAAAAGTGAAAGACTGGCTCAAATTCCTCTCATACTACCTGGGCAAAGGAGATGTCCTTTTGGTAATTGTAATATGGCACAAAACAGCCTTTCTTAGAATGAACATACACCAAGAGGACATGAGAAAACTGAACATGCCCTCTAATTAGATTCTACAAAAAAAAAGAAGCGTGCACTGGATTCAACAGATTCACCTGAACTAGGCAGCAATTTTCTTATCCTACTGCACATCTGTTGTTTTATTTTACATATTATCCTACCGCATGTCTGCCCTGTGCTCTCCCAGAGAGAAATCTGTGTGGCACTGAGTCATTCATAAGGCAAT
>NW_011184554.1:0-934 GCF_000146605.3 Meleagris gallopavo
CCTTTTACAATGCCTTCAAGCCTACTTCAATACATCCACTTCAAACCAGGCAAGAGAGAGGAGGATCTCTTCCTAAGTTCCGAGTTTACCCATGAAGGGCAGACATCCCATGCCACAGAGAACTACTGGGCTCTAACAGACATCCCAGGGAGAGCATCCTGAAGAAACTTCACTTTCCATCCCTTGTATTTCTAAGCTCAGACTCTACCGGTGGAAGCATCTGTTTGTGTCTGCTGCTACAAATGCAACTGAGAAACAGCTTTGACTGACTTAACAACCCAAATGGGAAGGATCAACATGCTTAATGCCAAGGACCCACAGAAAAGCAGCAAGTTTCTGTGCATTCAACAGTCATCTATTGAATAAAGCAACTGCTCTGCACCAGTCACAAAGGCATTTCCAACTCAAACTGACACGGCCATAAAATAGATCTTCCATAAATAAGTTACTGTGTCCTTTTCTCTTCAGTCATTACAGACAGGAAAAAAACAAAACAAAACAACAAAAAAAAACTGACATCAAAAAAAGAAAAAGAAAAGAGAAAAGGTCTTTCCTAATCCAGTACCTACCACATAGAGAAAATCACTGTAAAATAACAAGGATCTGTTAGGTGCAAAAGGGCCAGCAGCTTGCTTGCAGGTGCACTGTGAATTTTAAGATGGCCGATAAGGGCCAACAGAACTACAAGTGCTTGAATCTCAGACTGTTCTGTTGATTCTGCTGTGATTGTGTGATTTAACCAAAAAGCCTTACTTATTATAAGGTGAAAATTCTACTACTGAAACCAATTCACATATACTGGCACATCACATGCTAGAAGAGTTACCGTGACAAAGCAGTGCTTTTAAAGGAAACAGAACATTCTGAAGCAATGCTATCTCATGACCTAGGGGAAGCTGGCAGATCAGGCTATTGGTTGCACAAAGCACTGTCT
>NW_011184555.1:0-617 GCF_000146605.3 Meleagris gallopavo
CTTCAAACATACTGTGGGCAAGCACCATTTTACTGCAGCAGAGTAGCAACAGGAAGGTTGAGATCTGCAAACCCAAACTTAGAATTGCTTATAGCTTTTTCCATGATGTCTACCCTTTGGCAGGTGATGATGGCCACGTTTTCTGTGGCTCCGTCATACTTGGAACAAAATAATTAGCACTTAAACTTCAGAGCACTATACAGCTATCAACCTTGGGGGAGCCTGTGGGACATTATGTTAAGGAGGAAAACAGTGCAGAGAAACTGATGTATGTGAGGTTTCTAGGTGGGTTTGAAACTTTTGCAATTAGAATGCAGCAGAAATGAGATTGTAGTAGAACTGTTGTTTCTTCTGTCTGGTATTTTGGGAAGAAAAAAAAAAGTATTATGTATCCTGTTGGGTTTAGTGGGTTTTTAATTGTTGGTGTTTGAAGATGTCAGCACCAAAACTCTGTTTAACAGAAACTAATAAAGTTGCTGAACTGCTTTAAAAGGTAGTGATTTCAGATACAGCCCTACTCGCTCAGGTTATCTGCTGCAAAAAAATGGTGCTTTAAAAACAACGCTTTGCAAGGAAATACCAAAATCCAACAAATGCACTGTATTTCTAGAAGTGAG
>NW_011184556.1:0-481 GCF_000146605.3 Meleagris gallopavo
TGCACCTTTCTGCTCTAAACTTTGTAATGAGGAACTGCTCACAGAGCAGAGATATCCGTGTGAAGGAGGGCACACTCGATCACCATGAATTTACTCCTGTTCTCCTTTCAGTGAGTTATCTGTCAGGTGGCCTTGTATTTAAGTCCTGAGCATAAGAAAGATGTGACATTATTGAGGGGGAGAATATTTCAAGAAGCCAGAGTTTGGTATAAAAGATGTGCATCCAAAGTTTGGCCAATTCACCTGTGTTCAGGTACTCTTGGACATTCTACAGCAGTCTTGAATAAAACCTTTTCTATATGGGTTGGGATGGGATGGAGGGGGTTCCTCTGCAGGTGAATGATGACAGCCTCAGTTATTCTCATGTGCATCACCTTCTGGCTGCAACACAGCAGCCCAGTATTCATAAAGAAAGTGCCCTGGACAGATGTTTTCTCAGCAGCCTGTGGTGCCATGAGTGTGTTCTTAGTTCTTTAAGCTA
>NW_011184557.1:0-532 GCF_000146605.3 Meleagris gallopavo
GAAGACCTCATCCTTTGAGAATCACAGGCATTTTTGTGGTCTTAGTGGTAGAGCTCTGCTCTGCAGAGTGAGCACGCGTGGCGTTTGCAGGTCAGACCGTATCAGCTCGTGACTGAGGGTTTGTGTCTTAGAATACTGAAGGCAGGACTTGTGAAAGACTTTAAAAAACCCAAAAACTCTAAATAAGCCCAAGTATATTATGTACTTTTCTGTCAGTATTTGTGTCTGACTGGTCCCATGTGCTTGCCTCCCTCAGTGTAGTAGCTCTAGGTGTGAGCAGAGGTGTGTCTGTGTTGCATTTCAGTGTGCTTCTGTATTCTAGACCATGACAAGGGATTCGTTTTTTTGAAACCTGAACTTCCTGAATCTGTTTCTGTTCTGTCTGACACATGAGCTTGTTTCCTATTTTGCCTTAATTTGTGAGTGTAAGAAGATGGTGCCTAGCTGTAAGTGTTGCATTTTACAGTGAGTGCGTATAGCTGTGTGAATGCTTACGGCCAGAGAACTTCTCTAAAGAACGCTGTATTCATAT
>NW_011184558.1:0-503 GCF_000146605.3 Meleagris gallopavo
AGGTGAGGCCACACCTTGTGTACTGTATTCTGTTTTGGGCCCCTTACTACAAGACACTGAAGCCCTAGAGCATGTCCAGAGAAGGGCAACGGAGCTGTGAAGAGTCTAAAGCACAGGGGAAGAGGCTGAGGGAAATGGGATGGTTTGGTCTGGAAAAGAGGAGGCTCAGGAAAGACCTCAAGGTTCTTTACAGCTCCCTGAAAGGAGGCTGTGGTGAGGTGGGTTGGCCTCTTCTCCGAAATAATATAGATATGACAAGAGATAATGGCCTTAAGTTGCAGAGGAGGTTTAGGTTGGATATTAGGAAAAACTGCATCTCAGAAAGAGCACAGGCTGCGCAGGGAAGTGATGGAGTCACCATCCCTGGAGGTGTTCAAGAAGACGACAGATGTGGCACTGAGGAACGTGGTCTAGTGGATATGGTGGGATGCATTGACAGTTAGACTGGATGATCTTAGAGGTCTTTTCGAACCTTTATGATTCTATGAAATGTTGGTAGGATA
>NW_011184559.1:0-466 GCF_000146605.3 Meleagris gallopavo
CACTCATATTAGGAAAGATAAATTGTCCACCTGTATGATAAGAGTGTTAGAGGAACACAGTAAAGGCTAAAATGCTGCTCTTGCAAGTAATGCAGAAAAATTAGATGGTAATTGAGCCTGACAAGGTTGTGTCCCTACTAAAACCCACCTGATACTTGTATAATATTGGCAGGTCAACATGAATATTTTTCACAGTTCCATCATGCCATTCAAACTGCATCATAGCTTTCTAGAAGGATAAATAACAGTTATATGCTTACAGAAGCCTATATAAGTTACAAGAGCATGGAATTTCTTCCTGAATTATTCTTAAGAATAATATAAATTTCCAATCTGAATGCACAACTCAAATTTCAGTCAAAACCCACAGAGTGTCATTATCTTATAAAGCACCAATTTTAATTAGAAAAAGTAGCAGTAGAAAGAAATACAGACAAACAAAAAACCCAAACCAACCAAACAAAAA
>NW_011184560.1:0-485 GCF_000146605.3 Meleagris gallopavo
TAAACAAAGAATACTCCCAAGATCCAAACTTCAAACCCTTAATTCTTTTAAGATAGGAAGATTATTGGTATTATTTTTAATGTATTCAGAATAGTAGGAAAATAGTTTATAAATCTGTCTACTTGATAGACTGCAATGATTCCCATAGAAATACAGGTGACAACTACCAAAGACTTACGATCTTAGTAAAGATTCCATATGCTAAACAATATTTTAGATAAGCTTTTAGACATACTTTAGATATTAACATCTGAGTTATAATTTTTAAACCTTACTCAGTCATATTAAAAGTTTCAGTTAAGGTCAAAACTGGGAATGGCTTTCAGATTGAACTTCGTTTCATTGCAACAGATGAACAATTCTGAAGTCATTTACATTTCAGAAGGAATGGCTGCTGCGTAGATGATACTTAACTTTTTATTGAAGTGAAATATAGCCATGGTATGAAGTTCTCTGAAGATTCAAAGAAAATTACATACATATGT
>NW_011184561.1:0-505 GCF_000146605.3 Meleagris gallopavo
AGTTCCTCTCTTTAAGGCAAACAACCCCACTTGTGACCACTAAAAAAATTATTAGTGACAAAGTAGAAAACATAAGCATGCAGCCCTTTATTTCTGTAAAGATCTTTGCTTATCATAGTTCTGTATATTACATCAGGGTGTTATACAAATAAATTTATTTACAAAACCATGAGCTCTGTAAGCTTGTTGCTTTTTCTCCTATGCTGTGACCATTACCCAATCTGTTTCAGCCCTGTCCCATATATATTTTGAAAGCATGCATAAAAATTAACTTTGGTGTGGTAAAACTACTCTATGTGCCCAGCCACATACAGTATTTATTTATTTATATCTATTTATAGGTATGTACAAAAGTTTGCCAGTATACAGAACAGTACAGAAGTGTACATTTTAAAATCCACAATGCAATACATGAATGGGTTACCAGGTCTCAGTAAAAGAAAGCTGAAGGAAAAGGGTGAATTTAGCTAAGAAAGAAAATAATAATCGGCAACTCCCTACGTGT
>NW_011184562.1:0-668 GCF_000146605.3 Meleagris gallopavo
AGTAAATGTTGTTATGAATACCATTGTTATATGTTTAACTTTAGAAGCATGTATGACTATTGCAGAGCTTACTATCATGATTACCAGCTTTTATCATATAGTAAGAGGTAGGAAATTAATCTACTCCTTATGGTGATAATTAAACCAGTACTATGATCTCAACACAAAATTAGAACCAAATTCATGTTAGATAAGCTCATGGCAAAAAAATTTAAGCAGTGCTATTAATGGTTCTGAGACTGAAGGCACAATTATGGAAGGACTGGAATATGTTTGTTTGTTTGTTTGTTTTCTTTAACATACTTGACAAACAGATTTGCTTGAAAAATCCCGTGCTATTCGTCAGGCTAAAGATGAGCGAACATTTCATATCTTTTACTATTTGATTGCTGGAGCTTCTGAACAAATGAGAAGTAAGTTACTTGCTAATGATTCTTACATCTCATGTAACAGCATGAAGAATTGCTTTCCTATGTGATTTAACTTAATATCTTAAGTGAACTGTAAAAAAGTTTCAACTTGTTGTCTGTTTAAGCCAGCTGGTTTGCAGTTTATTGTTATTTTTCAATTGACAGGAGATATAAACTCATTCATCTTGAATGATATCAAGATGAACAAGGAGGAGTTGTGTATTATTTTTTACACACACACACACACAGACACACACA
>NW_011184563.1:0-975 GCF_000146605.3 Meleagris gallopavo
AACAGCATGAAGAATTGCTTTCCTATGTGATTTAACTTAATATCTTAAGTGAACTGTAAAAAAGTTTCAACTTGTTGTCTGTTTAAGCCAGCTGGTTTGCAGTTTATTGTTATTTTTCAATTGACAGGAGATATAAACTCATTCATCTTGAATGATATCAAGATGAACAAGGAGGAGTTGTGTATTATTTTTTACACACACACACACACAGACACACACACAAAAAAACAGGGGTTCCGAATATAATTACTGGCTAACAGTTTCACAATCAAGAGAATATTTTTCTTATAGCTCATGTTTACACTGTGAAATTTATAGTTTCATAACATTGTGGTGAAAAGTGTAAGTGGATGAAAAAAAATAGGAATTCAATATAACATCAATTGGAACATCGTGGCTTAAATATATCATCTTTCCCTACATGACTGACTGAAAGAATGTATAAAGCAATAGACAACTTTACATTGCCATTAATTTACATTGCCATTAATAAATATTAATTTATGCTAAGAATCTGTTGCTGGCCATTGTATGGAACTTAAGAGCTTTTTGGTTTGGACCCCTTTTATTGTTACCTGGTTCCATTCTTATTATTATTCAGTCTGAATGTGCAGATCTAGTGGGCCAAGAAGAGAGAGAGAATTTTGACTAGGTTACATACAGAAGTAAATGTAATATTTATGTCATTAAGCTGACACACTTACACTTTTCTTCTTTGTCTTTTAGATGATCTGCTGCTGGAAGGCTTCAACAACTATACCTTTCTATCTAATGGTCACGTTCCTATTCCTGCTCAACAGATGATGAGATGTTCCAGGAGACCTTGGAAGCCATGAGAATTATGGGCTTTACTGAGGAGGAACAGACATGTAAGAACTGTTAGCACGACTGTATTCTGCAAGTAATAATATATACAGATCCAAATGCACTGCAACTCATTCTGTCCAGAATGACCACTTTGCAAAATAAGCATAC